>NC_087210.1:65695993-65713493 GCF_015104395.2 Macrobrachium nipponense
GCTATTTCATGCTACGCCTCCCACATCGAAATCATCCCACATCAAAAGGCTGAGGTGATAAATGTGAGGACACACAAACTTTCCACGTAACACCGAACGAATGGTAGAAAAAGCCTTTATATCAGGTAACGGATGAGTTGAGGTTTTTCGAAATAAGAACAAGAAAACGCGAGCTAAATCTTGGCTGCACAAATCTCCCTGACCACATTTGACGTCTTTCTTTACTAGCTTGTCAGATTTGGTTTCACTATTTCATTTCGGGTTGCACGAGACAAGATTTTTCATTTGATTTTACACGACGTTTTGTCTCTGTTAAATTGACAACACACATTTTTCCCATTTATTTTATTTCCTGTTTCTGGTTATTCTTATATCTCTTTCATTTCCTCTTTTAGAGATGTGGATGTGCTTGTGGGATCTAAAATTCTTCTTTCTTCTAATACATTAATGTATCGTTAATATCTTCAACAGCTTAGAGGGTTTAGGCCTTTAGGGCTTCAAATGGATATCTCTAATAGTCAATATAGTCAATGTCATCAGAACAGAGAGAGAGAGAGAGAGAGAGAGAGAGAGAGAGAGAGAGAGAGAGAGAGAGAGAACAGTTCTGCTAATCAATACATTTGCAATGTTATTTATACTCAGGATGAAAGAAAATATGCTAACAACTAAAAGCAAATTATGAAATCCCTCTGCTCCATAACATCCTTTATTCTCGTACCGCAAATATACATTCAGCTTCACTCTCTCTCTCTCTCTCTCTCTCTCTCTCGTCTCTCTCTCTTCCCTTCTCTCTCTCCTCTCTCCACACACACACACACACGCACGCACACACAGAAAGAGAGCGAGAGAAAGAGAGGTTGCAGAGAATACCCCAGAAAGAAATCTTACATCGTCCTCCAGTTGAGGGGAATCCATGATTACATATTCCTGGTCGCACCATTTTCGGGATAAATGATCTTGAGGATCGTTCATCTCTATTTTAACGTGAACAGAAAAACGCTTTCCAGAAAGAAATTTCATGGTAAAGTAGAATTTGACCTTTTTTTTTTTTTTTTTTTTTTTCTCATCACTGCTGGTTTGAAATAATAAAGAGAATAATTCTTTAAACGAGTTTTAAACCATGAATACGGATATTTGTTTATAATTGATTCCCTATCGTAATTCTTTTTTTCACAAGTTTTTTTATGTATAACCTTTGTTTAAAATCATCACCTGGATGCTTGTAATGGAAGATAGACAGTTTCTTCAATGAAATAAAAATAATTCTTACCCGTGAACAAATAGGTAGTATCAAGAAAATATCGGACAATTTTCTCGCTTTTTTAAATAAAATTATTGAAATGTCGTATGAATGATGTAGAAATTTTTTTATGGTGAAACGAAGGCATCTCAACTCAGAAGTTCAGTCAAATTGATCTTATTAAAGATCACAGGCCATCATGGAATGGAAACAGGTTTATTTAGATTTAGTCAGCCATTATATCTGATCATAACCTAAGGTCCTATTCACATACATACACGAACTTTACAATTATGACATTGATTCTGCATCTAAGAGTCATATTCGTTTCACTCCGATAAATTATTAACGCCATTACCATTAACGCCATTACCATCATAACCCAAATAATGCAGTCGTGTTGCACATGGAAGTGGATATTTGTTTACCCGTGTCCCTGTTTCATGTTGCTTCCAAGAAGACTGCCTTACAAAACCCTAACCTTTTGGAAATGCTATTCCCTCACTTCTCCCCAACGACATGGGCACATACTACTTAATTCTTGTTATCCGTAAGTCTGGTAACTGCTATGTTTTGGCAAGATTGCCTTTAGCTTTCACCTTTTTCTTGTTTGGTAAGCTATGAAGATGAAATTTAAGATTAAAACTTAACCTGATGATAAAGATATTAAGACAGAAGACTTTTATTAAATATGTTTGATTATAGAATTATCATGATTGTTAGGAAGATCAGAATCAGTTAATCTAAACCTGAACTTGAATTTTAAAGTTGTTGAAGAGTTGTTACACCAGACAAAACGACATTTAGCCTTCTTTAATAACATATGCGGTGATGATGTGTAAGTTTACTGTCCATTCAAAAGTTTTCGATGTTTATCCGGGAAAGAAAATAAAATCCCCATGAGGTGAAAGGCATTTAACATGTTCTTTGTACACACTTCACTAATGTCGATTGATTTATGAAATTTAGGCCACCAAGCCAAGCGTTAGGACACTTTCAATTATTCAGCGCTGAAGACAGTGAAAATAGGGAGAGTCAGCAAATAAGGAGAAATGAAGTACGAAGATCTAAAGGTGAACTGGGAGAAAACCCGAAATTTTCTCTTAAAAGTGTTGGACAGCAAGAATGATGAAACGATAATACGAATAGTCATCCTGTCAAAAACTAAGACCAAATCACCAATTTTCATGACCTCACTACCGACAACCTCACATAGAAGCTCAATAAGGACTAAAATAAAGAAAAGGAGCACATGTTAACCGGCTATAGTAAAAATAAAGTCAGATGTAACACATGAATAATAATGAAGACATATTGCTGAGAAATTCGCGAAGTTCCGGTAAAAATATTTCGATTAGTTTAACCAACATGAAGATTAATGGAGACAAAAACGTCAAAAGATTTTTTTTTCGACTAAATATACGAAGCTCCTACCCACTTGAGAGAGAGAGAGAGTGAGTGAGAGAGATAGAGAAGTTGTGTGTTTTGTATTTAATCAAAAGTGACATTAGACTACACAAAGGCAACGTTCGAGCTTTACGAAATGTTTCTCTAGCAAACTCTGATGACTGCTGAAGAGAATGAGAATCCAATGTGAAAATATAGTAAGAAGCACAATTGTAAGATACAACCTGTGATTAAGTTGAGAACGAAACAGACAAATAATATTATTGTATTTGTTTCTTTGTGCGACAAGTAATGAAAGATAAGCAAAGAATTCTATTCGGTATTTTGAGAATAGAGAATAGATGATACCATAACTGGAACATATAGTCCTGATGGATATCAAACAAGGAACATTAAACAAATGAGATAAAAATATCCTCTCCTTTTCTCAGTTAAGTTAGGAAATGATAACTCTGGCCAGTACTTGGATGGATGACCACCGAGCGATATCGAACAATGTCGATACAAAAGTTCCTTAAACATCAGTATGTAAGTCATGAGGCCAGCAGCCTCATCACAAATGCATTTGTTAATAACGGAACGATAGCACCTTTTAGAGCCACTTCTGTGTTCGAAGAGAGAGACAGACAGACAGACACACACACACACGCACAGATGAGCTATTTTCATTTTATTTTACTTACAGATTTAAAGTCTCCAAGTCCTAAAGTACTATTGCAGGCATGTGGTATCGCAGGGATGTAGATCATTCCTTAACAGGATTTCCCCATAATGCAATAAACAACAGGTCTTCTTGATGTGAATATTCTTTTAATATCACAACCCAGCTTAATTCCCTTCAAGAAATTTTGAACTCCCTCAGACCGCTGAACATTACCAATGGGAAACTTTCCTGAAACACTTCCTAAAACATTTTCTATAAAAGGCAATCAAACAATTTTAATAAGTAACTTTATACAAAGACATTTTACAAATACTTCATTTTATCATTATAACTGTAACTAGATCATCGTCCAAGGAAATTTCAACACCAACAATCCAGTTAATCACAAGGTAAACAAAATTGCTCATCTCCTTCCTTCCTTGCTGCCTTAGGAAAATCAAAGGCCACGGTTGGAATGGAACTACGTAAATGTGTGAATTATGGTATCAGAAAGCAAAAATTAGATGAGCCACCGTAATGCTGCCAAAATAAATAGTTTCTCGCTGCCTGAGGAATGTTGACAAAGATTTCATTCCTTTCTTGGAGAGCAAAAAATTAGTCGACTGGATATTCCCGAGGTGCTGATATATGCAATCAAAAAGTAGCTATTTTTTTCTACTGTATATTTTTAAATGAAAAATATTCAATTACTATGAGTTCTGCAGTTAATAGCTTGAAGACCATACACGTATCAGTGAGGAAGTCATACCTAAGTAAATTTCCTGATTATTAGCTCATTCTCATCTTGTGCAAATAGAAAAATCTCATCTGATTTCATTAAGTTATCTATAAAATTTAGGCTGTTAAGCACCGCTCTGTGCTTAACAAAGGAGAGGAGTACAAGCATCTAAAGGTACAACAGAGGGAAAACCTCAGAAGTAACAGTTAGAGGTACGGGACAGTACGACTTAGTAAAGGAGGCAGGAACTGAGGTGAGGACTAAAGTTAAAAAATGAATGTGGCTAGGGCCCGGAGCGATGCTGCAAACACCCTTTAGTAATGCCTGCATTGCTAACACCAAACGAGATCTCAGAGATCATGACAGTTGCCTAGACTACGATTTACTAAATAAATCTGTGGACCTACCTTTCTAATGACTTGTCAACTTTGGTATCTCTCTCTCTCTCTCTCTCTCTTAATTCATATTGTCTTGTCTATCAGTTTGTGCATCTCCAATACGCCTTCGATTACACACTCTCTCTCTCTCTCTCTCTCTCTCTCTCTCTCTCTCTCTCTCTCTCTCTCTCTCTCTCTCTCTCTCTCTCTCTATTTTGTTTAAGTCTGTGTGTGTGTGTACTGGATGTTTCTTCTAAGACAAATCTTTAGAAGTAAGAAACCTTCTGAAAGTATTCAATGAAACTCAGAGCCGCCCCACACAACACGACCCAGGAAAAAAAAAATAAACTGGCTACATCACGAAGTTCCGCTTTAGCGGAAGGAAGAGGAAAAAGAGGAGAAAGCAACACGGCAGAAGAAATAAACGTCAAAGAAAATCTGCGAGAAAATAACAATAAAAAAAAAAGTCCTGCACATCTCTTAGTATAACCAATATTTACCTTGTCTTGCCCTCATTTCATCTTTCTTTCGCTTCAGCTTCCTGTCCTGTCCCCATCACTCTAAAGGAAATAACGTTTTTTTTTTTTTTTACTGAATGGGAAGAGATTAAAGCGGGTAAAAGAGAAGATCGTAAAAGAGGTGAGCTTCGAAGTCGGGGAAACCCGGGAAAGATCAAATAAAAACATGAAATAAAAAGAAAGAAAAAACATGCAAAGGTTAAAATCGGATGGACGTGGTTGGGTGACGAAGAAAGATAAAGTAAACGAGAATGAAGGGGGAGATGTGTGAATGGAAGAGGTAAAAGCGAGGCGGGGAAGAAATAAAGAGAAAAAGAACGAAACTCTCCCGTTAGAAAAAGCATAATCAGAGAGAATAAAACGCGATCAAATAAGGAATTAAATCACTAACTCAAGGAGTGTGATGAATGTCGATGAAGACCGCGAAAGAGAGGATGAAGAACTTCTGGGACAAAGGAGAGTTCCATGACATCATCAACAAAACTCTTGTGAAGTAAAAAGCTGTTGGAAGACTTAACAACTTTTATCTTGAACAAGTGTATTTAATGATGTTTTTTTAGTTTTCTGATAACCAAAGAAAGTTGAACGTATAAAGCTATACATTTATAAATTCAAGTATCAGATTTGTAGAGAGAGAGAGAGAGAGAGAGAGAGAGAGAGAGAGAGAGAGAGAGAGAGAGAGAGAGAATAAAACTTCCACGGTTAATCGAAGAACTGATGAATAATTTTACATGTATCTAAAAATGGCCTAACCGACATCTTACTAAGATCAAAATAATACTAAGATGTATATTCAGTTACCCTGGTACCCTTTAAACCATAACTTTTCCGCCAAACAGAGACTAACATTTCGTTTTCAAAAGAATGTTATTCATCAAATCCTTTGGAGCTGTAAAAAAACTAGGATTTTCAAAGGACTTTTACAGAAATGTACAAATTCTTCTTCGTGGAATTTCCTGCTGAAGGTGAATAGAATAGGACTTAAGCATTTAATTAATAAGTTCATCTTCAGAAATATTACCGAAATAAAAAAAATAAAAAGCTACTTCATTTCTGGCGTTATAGATTTTCCTCAGTCAGTCGCTTAGATATCAGAATACAGAAATTCTTTTTATAAAATCTTAAAGAATATCGTAGGATATTGCAGCTATTGTTCATGTTCATGTCATTTGAAACTTCAGCAATCTGACTTGCCTGCAAAGGTAAACACTTGCACCAATGTATATCGTAGTAGGTGAATGATTTGCTGTGATGATCATTAAACTCCCAAACTACAGTTTAATTAGCATTAGGCCTAATAGCATCAGCCCTCTGGAGATGATGGTAACTTTATGAAGGGTCTACGACAGTTCGCCGCCGCCAGTTCGCCGCGGACAGTTCGCCGCGTGCCAGTTCGCCGCAGAGCCAGTTCGCCGCGGCGACAGTTCGCCGCCAACCTTTTCGCCGTTGACCATTTCGCCGCCAATGTAAAAGCTGGCAAACATGCACAGGGTATATTAAATTAGGAATAGGATAATAGGAAAGTATAGCCTAGAGATTGATAATTTAGCACGTTAGTATTATTATCATTTTGTCAATGAAAAAACCAAATTTGCCTCAAAATGAAGAAGCTAATACAAAGCTTATGCAGTTTTTTACTCGACCGCATCTATTCAGAGATTAAAGGAGGCAAACTACCTCAAGTTGGGTTAGTGTGGTCAGACAGTTTGCCAAATGAGTAAAGTAATCCTCGCAGTTTTTTCACTCGACCGTATATCAGAGATCAAAGGCAAAAATAGGCAAAAATAAAGAAAGATTGTTTTGAAACATTTAATCATGAAACTTCATTTGAACACTGTATAATATCTAAAACATGATTCATACCGTATGATACATTAGATTATATGTAATAACAAATGATACCTATATTGAAGAAACGTGTACAAAAACTGATTACTGATTCTGCACAGATACAAAAACTGATACTCCACAGATCGTGCTGTCTCTTCAAAAGTTGTGTGCTAGTCCTCGTAGATAGTCCATGTTATCTCTATTACGATAATCATTCACGATAGTTTCGATTCTCTCATTTAAAAGTTCATATCGGGGGCGACGTCGGGGGGGAGGATTTCCAGCCAAGAGTCCTTCAATTTCAGTGTCTCTAAGTTTTTGCGATCGAGTAAGTCCTTTAATGAATTTCCATATCGAAGGCCGAATTTCACCCAGTGTGACTTGGACAGAACGATGCCATGCCTCGACAACATTGTTGGTGCGGTCTTCACCATTTATGACACGGTCATGTACATTCCACAATTCAATTGGAAATGTAGGAGCACGTCTTAATCCACGGCGATTCGGACGTCCTATATAAGTGTCCTCAAAATAGTCCAACACTGGCTGGAAAACATCTGGAAGGTGTTGGCTGAGCTCCTCGAAAACATCAGATACGTCATCAGACGGGACAAAGGCTAGAGCTGGGATGGTGCGGCACTGCAGCGCAAAATCAGCGTCGTTCTCGTACCGCTGTTTGAAGCCTTCGCGCTGTATTCGACGATGAACACTCTGGGCGAGGTGAAAAAAGCAACCCCTGTTTTCAGCGTGCGGGAAAACGACGTTGGAGGCGCGAATGGCAGCCATCTCGAAATCTGTGATGATCGACTGAGGGCAGCTTCACCATTGGTAAGATGATTCAGCTCCCGGAACAAAGTCTCGTAAGTTCCTTGCCGTTTGTTCGGTAGTAGGGCGTACACTAGAGGGTGTGTGCGGCCTAAGTACGATCCATGGATAGAATAGAGTTGGCTGAAAAGAGGTGGCGTTATGTCAAAAGTTCCATCCATTTGCCACTGACGACACTGACGAAGAACACGTAAATTCCGTTCTGTGGAAAATATCAACATTCGTTCATCACCAGCGGCAGCACCACTATCGAATAACAAAAAATCCTCAAAACACCAGGATGCTTTTCATAGTGCGTGTACTCCAGAGGTATGGCGAGGTCGGCTAACGAAAGCGGGTTCGGAGGGGCGGTCAGGGTAGCAACTCTCTTCCTCTGTACCATCCGTTTCAAGTTGGGCATGTTCGGCAGAGCACCTTGTCCAGCTTGCGATAAATTTTCGGTGGCTGCGGCTATCACTTGTGCGGTTTGGTCTTGCGTTTGAACGGCACGATTTCTCAAGTCCGTCAGGGCTGTCATCACTTCAACTTTGGCTGCGTCTCCGAGGTGTGTATGGGCACCAATACGCTTGGTTATTCTTCCTTGGTGGACATGAATACGCGCCTTGCATGAAGAACGTTGATCACAACGCCAGAACTGCGTTTCGCCGTCTTTTGAAACCTTATCGAAAACGTATGTCGTGCCGTTGTCAACGAATTTCTCCTTTCCACGAACGGACAAAACAGGCGGCATTATGGCTTTGGAACGTTGAAGAATAGAGCACAGAGCAATGAAGACTTGAGTGACGTGACGACTCTTGGTTCGTGCGGTACTTATATACATACAATTTTCTATAACTCACCTTGTGGTAGTTTGCCTCGTTTGATCTCTGAGATACGGTCGAGAAACTGCGAGGAATATAATTAGGTACTTTACTCATTTGGCAAAGTGGTAGTTTGCCTCCTTTGATCTCTGAGATGCGGTCGAGTAAAAAAACTGTATAAGCTTCGTAAGCTTCTTCTTTGAGGCAAATTTGGCTTTTTCATTGAGAAAATGATAATAATACCTTGTGGTAGTTTGCCTCGTATGATCTCTGAGATACAGTCGAGAAACTGCGAGGAATATAATTAGGTACTTTACTCATTTGGCAAAGTGGTAGTTTGCCTCCTTTGATCTCTGAGATGCGGACGAGTAAAAAAACTGTATAAGCTTCGTAAGCTTCTTCTTTGAGGCAAATTTGGCATTTTCATTGAGAAAATGATAATAATACCAATAATGATAATAATAGTAACGTTATAAATTATCAATCTCTAGGCTATACTTTCCTATTATCCTATTCCTCATCTAATATACCCTGTGCATGTTTGCCATCTTTTATATTGGCGGCGAAATGGTTCGCGGTGAAAAGGTTGGCGGCGAACTGTCGCCGCGGCGAACTGGCTCTGCGGCGAACTGGCACGCGGCGAACTGTCCGCGGCGAACTGTCGCGCGGCGAACTGGCGGCGGCGAACTGTCGTGCTCCCCTTTAGGGTACCGATTATTCTCTCGGGGTGTTCAGTCGCGTTTCAACTTCCAGTTACCTCACAACAGTATAGTACTTCCGCATCTCCTGGTTAGTTCATTCTCAGTTCTCAGCTTATATCATAGAAGATTAGTACCAACCATTACTTGAAAACTTGATGCTGGATCTAGTGTCTATAATATGATCATGAACTTTGATGTACTTTCAATTCAGATCGTTCGTTTACTATGAAAAGCCGATGAGGGGGACAAAGCATGGCTTTTTATTCAGTCCTGGTCTAAAAAAAAAAATGAATGAAAAAGATAGGTAAATGAAGAAAAACTGAAGCCTGACCGAGAGAAAATCGACAAGACCTCTTCTGAATAAGATAAACTGAAGAAAAATAGGTAAATACAAGAGAAAAAGAAATATTTTTTGCTGATTTAGACCTGAGTAAAATATTAGACGCTTTTGCTGAATCTACATTATACAGTAACTAACATTGATGTGTCTCTTGACTTAAAGCGATTATTGTAAATTTTAAGCCGTAACAACCCTATCAACATACTACCGTTATTTAAAAGTCGCCTTTTAGCAGGTGGCAAAAAAAATTACCTGAGAAGAAATCAGGCAATATAAGATGGAAAATAAGAAATCATATCCTTATTTTCAATAGAATTGTAGTTAGGCGATTAAATATGTTTTCTATTGCCTCCCCCCCACCCTCTCTCTCTCTCTCTCTCTCTCTCTCTCTGTTACGATCCCGTGATAGTTGTAGGAAATAGTTCTTTCCAAAACTACTGCTTTGGGTTATTACCTATTCTACAAATACCATAGTTCCCTAATTATATGTCAATATTACTGTTACAGCAGGTGACGTTGGAGGCGTGAGGTATACTTCAGGCGGAACACGGAACTCTGCAGTAGAAGAGGGTGGACGTTTTGATAGTTGTGCGTTGCGAGTGTTATTTTGGCTATACTTCGGTGGTCGTCCTGGGAATCGTGCATTGTTGGCTACGAGGGTAGCGGATTTATGGAGAAAGCGCGCTTTGTGGAAGCTGAATGCTTCAATGAACTTGCACGGTATATATTCCCGGACGATGTATAGTTAATGAGGATTAGTCTCAACGAGGAAGTTAGCCCTGTTGTTGATTGTTGGTAGCAACCACGTGATTTGTCCCTCTTGCAGATGTTCCCGTGGGGTGTCCCCCTGATCATTTGGATCAGTATTATTAATTATATAATACTTGCCTCACCTCCGTTTAAGAAACTGTAATTTTCAGAATTTCATTGCCTAGTTAACTATTGTAACTTTCACTTGGATTGTTTTGTAACTTTTTCCATTACTATGTTTATATGTTTATGGGGTTTTCTTTTGTTAATAATTATTTAAAATTTTTTCGTATGTTTTATTATTCCACTCTAATGTTTCTGCTGAAGATCATTATTATTACAGCTAAAGCTATATAAAAGGACAATAAAATAATATATGTTATGCTCCTGAATCTGGCGGCAATAAACTTTTTAAGTATTTAAGAATTGGTCCGTAACACTCTCTCTCTCTATTATGCACACAAGAGTGTATATGCATGCCGATGGACGTGAGGGAAAAAGGAATAAGGAGAGAAAATTGTTTATGAAGGTCAATTTTATAAGGATACAGACAGCCTTCGCAAGCATCCCCCCCCCCCCCCGGCCCCCCTCCCCCCCACCTCTCTCTCTCTCTCTCTCTCGTCTCTCTCTATCTCTCTCTCTCTCTCTCTAAGAGATCCAGGGACAGGGATATGATTGACGTCAGCATTTTCTATGTAAGTCTGTCCTTAATACACAAGGGTACGGTTTCAGAAATGTATTGCTCTCTGTAGGTCCTGCGTGTGAGTTAGTGGCCGTGTTTGCAAATTTATACTGTTGGTAAATTTTTAGCATAAGCAGAAACAGTAAAGATTTAGAAAGTTCGGTGTTAGGAACTGCTGAGGAGGTGAGAGCACCAGGAAAGCACCTTAGCTAATCTTTAAATCTTAGAGAGGATTTTGGTGAACGTTAGAGACAGGAACAACATTAAGCTTCTAAGGACGGCTTTTTCTGTCGGAAGTGAACAAGGGGGATGAAAGGCATCATTGGAGAGGAAGGTAAAATGTGGTGATGACAGTATAGGGAAGAAAGAAGAGAGATGGTTTAGATGTAAAAAAGATCCAGAGGAATGGAAGGGAAAGGTCGTTCTGTGAGAAAAACGCAATGAACGGCCGATCACAAGGAGGTGGAGGGCTTGAGAATCCCCTTCAAAACGTCCCAAGAGATGTCTGAAGAGACAGGGCAAGTAGCCTGTCAGCTTCAGGAAGATCTAACGTTTCTCGGAGGGTCATCCGAAATAACCCCTTGGTCAACATCCGGATGGAAGCGTCTCGACAGTATTACCACGCGGCCTCTTCTCTTCTCTGCCGCCCTTCGATGTCAGCTGAAAGGGGTCATGGGAATCTTTCCTGGACTGAGGATAACTGCTTCTAATATATCCTTACGGGAAAGGAAAGATTTCCCGAGTTTATCAAATTGACGTTGAATTAACTTTTATTTCTTTGCCCTATCACTGAGGTCGAAAGCCGATGTTCTTCCTCGATCAAAAATATTTCAAGTTGATAAGACAGGAATAATGAAGATTTAACGATGAAATTATTCCATAAATATTATGAAAGTCACTCGCCTATGTTGATAAACTACGTCAGTGATAACAGCAATATTCTGATAGTGTAAGCTGGAAATGCATGTGTGTAATTATTATTGTTATTGTTTTTCTTTATTTGGCCTATCAGTCAACCTATTCGACTGTGTGGTTTTTATAGTGTGGGGTTCCGGGTTGCATCCTACCTCCTTAGGAATTCATTACTTTTCTTACTATGTGCGCTGTTTCTGGGGGCACACTCTTCTGCAAGAGTCCTGGTGCTACTTCAGCATCTAGTTTTTCCTGGCATATCCCATATCCTTCTTATTTCTATTCTCAGGTGTTGACACTTGTCAATTTTTTTTTACTTTTTTTCTCATCTACTCTTGTGCCCCATGGCACTGCGATATCAATGAGTGATACTTTCTTCTTGATTTTGTCGATTAATTAACGTTACTCTTGGTCATTGTTAGTATTATTATTATTATTATTTTTTTTATTTATTTATTTATTTTTTTTTGCTCTATCACAGTCCACTAATTCGACTGGGTGGTATTTATAGTGTGGGGTTCCGGGTTGCATCCTGCCTCCTTAGGAGTCCATCACTATTCTTACTATGTGCGCCGTTTCTAGGATCACACTCTTCTGCATGAGTCCTGGAGCTACTTCAGCCTCTAGTTTTTCCAGATTCCTTTTCAGGGATCTTGGGATCGTGCCTAGTGCTCCTATTATTATAGATACAATTTCGGCTGGCATATCCCATATCCTTCTTATTTCTATTTTCAGATCTTGATACTTATCCATTTTTTCCCTCTCTTTCTCTTCAACTCTGGTGTCCCATGGTATTGCGACATCAATGAGTGATACTTTCTTCTTGACTTTGTCAATCAACGTCACGTCTGATCTATTTGCACGTATCACCCTATCTGTTCTGATACCATACTCCCAGAGGATCTTTGCCTGATCGTTTTCTATCACTCCCTCAGGTTGGTGCTCGTACCACTTATTACTGCAAGGTAGCTGAAGTTTCTTGCACAGGCTCCAGCGGAGGGCTTTTGCTACTGAATTATGCCTCTTTTTGTACTGGTTCTGTGCAAGTGCCTGGCATTCGCTTGCTATGTGGTTTATGGTTTAATTTTTCGTATTGCACTTCCTACATATGGGAGAGATGTTATTTCCGTCTATCGTTCTTTGAACATATCTGATTCTTAGGGACTGATCTTGTGCCGCTGTTATCATTCCTTCAGTTTCCTTCTTTAGCTTTCCCCTCTGTAGCCATTGCCACATGTCATCGCTGGCTAGTTCTTTAGTCTGTCTCATGTATTGTCCGTGCATTGGATTGTTGTGCCAGTCCCCTGTTCTGTATGTCAATGTCCTGTCTCTGTATATTTCTGGGTCTTCGCTTACTTTTATTAGTCCTTCTTCCCATGCACTCTTTAGCCACTCGTCTTCACTGGTTTTCAGATATTGCCCCAGTGCTCTGTTCTCGATGTTGACGCAGTCCTCTATACTTAGCAGTCCTCTCCCTCCTTCCTTTCATGTTATGTATAGTCTGTCCGTATTTGCTCTTGGGTGTAGTGCTTTGTGTATTGTCATATGTTTCCTGGTTTTCTGATCTATGCTGCGGAGTTCTGCCTTCGTCCATTCCACTATTCCTGCGCTGTATCTGATTACTGGCACTGCCCATGTGTTTATGGCTTTTATCATATTTCCGGCATTGAGTTTTGACTTGAGTATCGCCTTGAGTCTCTGCATATATTCTTTCCTGATCGTGTCCTTCATTTCTTGGTGTTTTGTATCCCGTCCATCCATTATTCCCAGGTATTTGTATCCAGTCTCATCTATGTGTTTGATGTTGCTCCCATCTGGTAGCTTTATCCCTTCAGTTCTTGTTACTTTGCCTTTTTGTATGTTGACTAAGGAACATTTTTCTAATCCAAACTCCATCCTGATGTCCCCAGATACAATCCTTACAGTCTGGATTAGGGTATCTATTTCCTTGATGCTCTTACCATACAGCTTGATGTCGTCCATGAACATCAGATGGTTGATTCTGTTGCCTCTTTTCTTGAGTTGGTACCCGGCATCCATCTTCTGTAGTACTTTTGTCATGGGAATCATGGCTACTACGAAGAGTAGTGGGGACAATGAGTCGCCCTGGAAGATCCCTCTCCTGATATTAACCTCTGCTAGTCTTATTCCAGAGCTTGTAAGTATTGTATTCCAATTGTGCATTGTATTTTTGAGGAAGCTGATGCTGTTTTCCTCTGCCCCATATATTTCCAGGCATTCTATTAGCCATGTGTGTGTTATCATGACGAAGGCTTTCTTATAGTTTATCCATGCCATGCTTAGGTTAGTTTTTCTTCTCCTACTGTTCTTCATTACCATTTTATCTATCAGGAGCTGGTCTTTTGTGCCTCTACACTTCCTTCTGCAGCCTTTCTGTTGGTGGGGGATTGTGTTTGTCTCCTCTAGGTAGTTGTATAGCCTTTCACTGATGATACCTGTTAGTAACTTCCACATTATTGGTAGGCAGGTGATAGGCCTGTAGTTACTGGCTATATTTCCCTTGCTCTTGTCTTTTTGTACTAAGGATGTTCTTCCTGTGGTCATCCATTTGGGTGCATGGTGATTTGAGATACAATGCTGGAGTTGTCCTGCTATTCGTGGGTGTAGGGCCATGAAGTTTTTGAGCCAGTATCCATAGACTTCATTGGGACCTGGGGCTTTCTAGTTTGGCATTTTCTTTAGTTGGTGTCTGACTGTGTCTGTCGTGATCTCTGTGAATCTTTGTTTTATTCTCCCTGTTTCTTCTTCCTTGACTTTCTTGGAGCCATGTTGCATGTTTGTTGTGTGATACCGGATTACTCCATATGTTTTCCCAGAGTCTTACTTGGTTCGGCTTCAGGAATTTCTTGGTGGTTGTCTTCCCCTCTTAGTTGGCTGTATAGTCTTTTCTGGTTGGTTCCGAATAGTTTGTTCTGTTGGTATCCCTTATTCCTGTTCATGTACCGTTGGATCTTATGTGCTTTGGCCTTAAGCCTCTGTTTTACATCTTCTATTGTGTTGTTTAGTCCCCTCTCTTGTACTTTGTATTTCTCGTTGAGTTCCTCCCTTGTTTTCTTGCGTCTTAGCCTTTTTTCTGCCATCTCTTTCAGTTTACTCAAGTCAGATCTCATCACCATGATTTGCTTTTCCAGGCGCCTTTTCCAAGGAGGTTGCTGTTTTGGTTTCTGTTGGGTTGGTTGTGCTGGTGGTGTTGGTGTTCGAATCCCCATCAGTTCTGCTACTAATCTTGCTCCTGCATATGCCAAGTTATTTGTTTCTGTGATACTGGTGGTGTGTATTATGCCCATTATTTCATTCCCTCACTTGTTTTCTCCCTTAATTTCTTGGTGTTGTAGGCTTTTATGGAGGGGATCTTTGTTCACTCTTTATTTGGCTCCATCCATTGTCTAATCGTTTCTACCCATTCCGTCCTATCTGTTACTTCGTTGGTGTTTCTTCGTGTGCCGTTGTTTGATACCTCATCCTCCCTGTCGTCTTCTGTGGCATCGTCTCTCAGTTTGTCTTCGTGTAATCGGTTGTCGTGTGACATTTCCCTTTCCAGTTCTTCTCTTTCTGTTGGGGAGAGCCAGTTCTTTTTCATTATGTTCCTTACTTGGTTTGCCAGCCTCTGCTCTGTTTGGGGGGTGTTATTCCTCTCATTCCCGATGTTGACCAACCTTCTTCTATATCCTCTCTCTGTCGGGTTGCTTCTGATGTAGCATCTCCTTATTTCCTTATTTTCTTCTCTTGTCCATTTCTTCCTTTGGTTTGCTTCTGTAGCTCCAATCTCAGGCTGTTGGTTATTGTCGTTGTGCTGGATGACAACCTCCAAGTACCTGACCGTCTTCCCCTTCAATTGGGTTGAATACATGGCTTCTGGACGAAGCTTCTCTGTTGCCAGAGGTTCCATTTACGTCGTTGTCGTTTATTCCTTCATTTCTTAACATCATTGCTGAGTTTTGCTATTTAACCTATAGCTGGACCCTACCCCATCAGGGATGGGTACTCAGTTACAGCTGAGTAGACTGAGGAAATTATGGTAAAGATCCTTTCCCAGGGAATCAACGCAGAGGAGAGCGGTCACCCATCCAACGACTGACCAGCCCCCGTGTTGCTTAACCAGTCCATTGACGACCTAACCCATTTATTAAGGGAAGTCCTGAAATAAATGGGGAAAAATAATTACAGGCCTCTGAACATAAAAGATGAGAGAGAGAGA
The DNA here is from genome assembly GCF_015104395.2 of Macrobrachium nipponense. Lineage (NCBI taxonomy): Eukaryota > Metazoa > Arthropoda > Malacostraca > Decapoda > Palaemonidae > Macrobrachium > Macrobrachium nipponense. The sequence goes on from NC_087210.1 coordinate 65,711,977, forward strand.
GAGAGAGAGAGAGAGAGAGAGAGAGAGAGAGAGAGAGAGAGAGAGAGAGTTGAAGAAACAACATTCACTGTATAACAAGTATAAATGTAATCAGAGTACTTCGAAATACTACGTGTAATAGTACTTCAGGTAATATAATATTGTGCTTTCATGAATATTCTTGTTTTTGGTGAATATAATATAAACAAAATCATATATCTGACGTTGAAGAAGAAGAAGAAGAAGAAGAAGAAGAAGAAGAAGAAAAGAAAAGGACCAATGTCAAAACGCGTGACCAGAGTCCTTTACATAATCAGCAAAATTTATAACTTCCTCAGAATCATTAGCTTCACACAAACACAAACACACAACAAAAACACGAACACCGTCCCGCATTACACACATGCGCGCAAACACAAACCTATCTAGTTTCATTTTCCTTTTGTTAATCACGAGGATACGAACTATCTTCGCTTGATGACCCTTTCGTTCAATTACTTCTCCAGTTGAAAGCGCCTCTCTTAAAATGAGGTCGTTGGCGTCCAAAACCTGGACTACTTCTTTCAGCAAAGACAAAGGGAAGACACCGGTCAGTCAATAAGGACCGCACTCTCGCCTCACCGACTCTGGATGACGTTTATCTCGTCGTTACAAAGCAACTTTCTAGTTTTCTGTAATTTCCTGTCCGTCCTTAGATCTTAAAAACTACACCGGGGCTAGAGGGCTCCGAATTGGTTTGTTGATCATCCAGCCTCCAATCATCAAACACACCACATTGTAGTACTCTAGCCTCAATAGTTCTTATTTCATTTAAAGTTAAAGTTAGCCACGATCGTTGGTATAGCACAGATATAATCAACAACGCAGTCCACTATCGGGCCGTGTCTGAATGTTTCAAGGGCTATGGCTGTGAGTTTCATAAAACATTATACGTTGTACAGAAAACTCGCTTGCGCCGAAATTTACTTCTCTTTTTTTTTATTATTTCATCGATTTTGTGATTGGGAATCTGGTTTTCTAAGTCAAGTAGCCATCGGAACTAGTACTGCGCAAAATTTGCACTTTAACAACGTTACTCCGCTATTTTCGAAACGCAATAAATAGGAAAGACAGCAATAACGTCAAATTAAATTTGGAGGTAAAATTATCTTTTCAAACATCCCCGTAGCTCAGAAACGCATTTGCACAATTGAAATAAAGTTTATTTTTTTGTTTTTGATGCAACAAAAAATAAATAAACTATGAGGTGATCAATATTGCATAAAGAAAGCAAGCGCCATTTTCTCAGTTAATTACCTGGCGACTATGAGGAACAATAAAGAATAAATTCGCGTTTCCGAAAGAGCCAGGTATGAAATTTCTTTAGCGCAGATAATTGACAATTAACGAGGGGAAAAATAATTTAAAAAACCACGAGGGAATATGACGATGCATGATACGAGAAAAAGGGGTTTATAAGAGATACTTCATGATCTAGTTATTTCTATCATGTCATATATTTGATAATTTACTACGTTGAAACTCGATCTTTTTTTTTA
>NC_087210.1:65715993-65745993 GCF_015104395.2 Macrobrachium nipponense
TGAGACAAAGGAAGATAGTACGAGAGTCGGTGACATTGTCACATATACAAATTACCTCCGTCCCCACCCCCCTACCGCCTTGGGAGGGACAAGGAGACCGAGGAGTCTTTTGACGGATTAAACAATACTTACGGGTGATATATGGTCGCTGATATTTCCTGCCAAGGTAGGATCTTAAAACACAAAGGAATAAACGTAAAACATTGGACTCGAAAAGAAGATTTTACATATAAAATGTGTATTTCGCTATTTCCCAAGAATTTTGGTTTTGACGTTGCATGCAGTAACAATACGTATGCTGAAAAAGAATGTGGCATCCTTGAATGAATATTACTGAATTGTTAACTTTTGCCATAATAAGAGAAGGCCATATGACAGCACAACAAATGGAATTACTCATGATGAAGAATACTATAAAAATAACGCCCGAGTAACAGATCGAACGCTCTCGTGTATCTAGTAATTGACAGTTGTCATAATTTACTTCAACAGTGAAAGTATTGAGTGAACAGCTATATACATCGTCGATGATCATACTATATAGCTATTTAGTAGCGTTTCCATATGCTATTGTGAAACTCCGCAGTATAACGAAAGCTAATATATGGATTGAACCACGGGTGAAATATTTCACAAAAATTTCTGAGGTCAGAGCAAGAGGAAATACGTAGAAGAAACGGTAAAATGGCCCCAGTAGGTAAGAGACATTTCAATTTTCTACAGCGACGCCAAACTTTATTATTTTATGTTTTACCGAGTACGATATTTCTAAAAGAAATTTAAACTTTGTTCTATATTACATTTTCATAAGATAATTTAAAATTGGGTAATTTTGCAAACCTTTTTTATCTACATTGCAAGCCTTTGTTTAAAACTGGTTTGAATCTTGGGTTTTTTCGAACTGCCATATAAGTCAATATCCATTTTAGAGTAATTTGTCAGCCTCTGTGTTGGTGCAAGGAGGCTGTAGTAAATATTGCTTGAATTGTCCCTTTGTAGCTGATATAGAAAGCCCTGTTTCCTTGCTTGTCAAGAGAATCAACTGCGTCTACGGCTTTTGCAATGGCAGTCAACTATATTTGAAAGGCGAGGTCATTGTCGGATAACCTTTGGCTTCTTCAAATGAATCATATAACTATTGATAATTCTCTTGATATGTCAAATCTATGACAATATTTTTTAGCACAATTGTATCGTTAGTTCCATCTTGTGGCCTGCTTGGTGTTGCTGTTGTGGTAGAAATAGATTTGCTTGCAAGGGCGGTGGGGAAATAAACTTTGGCTCGTGCTGACTAACAGTGACTCCAATGGCGTTGGTTCTACATGTTGCAACTTGCAACTGTTCTAGCCTATTTTAATTTTTAAAAATCTAAATCTCAAAACTAATTAACTTAACGGTAGGTTAAGGAAATGTAACGTAGTTTCCGCATAGGTCTCTGGATTCAAAGGAACCTTACCTAGTAACGAAAACACGCACACAAACGCACAAACACACACACACATACGGAATAAAACAAGAGAATCGTTACTAAATGTAGTTTTATAATGGTACGTGTAACTTATAAAATATGGTTATCTTTCTTTTTTCGGTCCATTCTCTCCTAAGTTTCAAAAGCTAAGCTCAAGGACTGGCTAATCAGACAAATGCATCTAAAGTGGCCATAGAACTTGAAACGGTACCAAATAAATCTCGGGGTAAAATTCCTGGATGTTTTCAAGCAAAATGAGGTTTGTGAAGAGAAATGAACTCTCTGCCTCTTGTCCAAAAGACCTGAAAGTTCGAGGAGAGGAAAAGAAGTATATCTTCCGAGAGATGGACGAGTGAGTATCTCCCTGAATCCGCTGAACTGCTACTGATGAAGATGAATCAGCGTGGGGCGACTTTTATGAGATATTAATTACTGTGGAAGGAGATAAAACTGCGAAGAAACTGGAAGGTATCAAAGCGATAAATATCAAAATATTATGATTAATACATAAATAAAGTGTGCAAAGGAAAATTATAATTCAAATTCCTATAGTATTAGTAGTTACTGCAATAAGAACGAAAAATATGGTTTACAGTCCAGTATATAATTTCCCCTGTCTACAGGTAGAAGTCTCTCTCTCTCTCTCTCTCTCTCTCTCAGTTCATGAAATGTTTGCTTAACAATTCTAAAAGACCCGTATTTGTCAGGCTTTCCGGGAAGTGGGTGCTGGTATCCGTTTGAAGTTGTTTACAATTGGAAAAGTTCGACTAATGCGATGATTAGACCGGAAGCTTTGATGTAATAAAACCCTAATTAGGAGAGTTAAGAGATGCCTCGCAGATCCTTGTGGTATAATCACTTCCAAGAATCATGGATTATTCCAAGGTGTAGCATTCAAATGATTTCAACTTAGAAGCTGGAATGTACTATTTAGAAACTTTCTTGTTTCGCATGTCCCATAAACTTGTTAAACTTTTTGAATATCAACTAGACCAGCAAAATTATTTCAGAATAATTTGGTGAGAGTTCGTATATACACACAATCTGCATATACAGAATAAGAATTATTTTAATGTATCCAGTCCAGCGCAAGTGATGAATAGATTGTACGAGAGACCGTTACTATCGATTTTCTCTAGCTTGGCATGCACTGGATTGGATGCATGGAAAGGATTCTTACTATGTATATATGCACGTTATACGTATATATGAATTCTAACTTAATTATTCTGAAACAATTATGCTGGTCTAGATCCACTCTTTCTTTACTTTTCAGTGTCCATATTACAACGCGTTGACAATCAGATTATAGTAAAACGGTTTCGATAAGAAACGCCTTTGTTTAGGGGGATGGGGGGGGGGTGTTGTGGGGGGGGGGGGGGGGCGTTATATAACAAAACAGACGGTGTCAGGGAAAACAAGCGAAGCACTATACTACCCACTTATAATGTCGTATATTAAACTCGATTTCGTTTTATCAAAAAAATTAACCGCGAGATATACGAATGTTACAGTTTTGATTTACGTGTTTCATGTGCAAGTGATACACTGGAGCTTCTTTGAAGTTCCTAACTTTGAAGTTATTTAGATAGAAGTTGATTCATTTTCATTTCAATTCCTAGGTTCTGAAGAAAAAACAGGAATATGTTTGTGTGTCAGATCAAACATTACCAGGGCACAAAAGGAGATTTATTTTTTACTTTTTAAACAGAACGTACATATACCTTTTTTTTTTTTTTTATCTATATCATATGATGCATACCTAACCGTTCCGTTGAATTAAGTCTAAATACTGTAACATGGGGATCCTTCTGTTTAGCGTCCACCTCCTCTGAGTACATTATCCCTTCCTTTGAGCCTCCAAGAAGCTCGCATTGCACCCTGTGGAATGACTGCAGTATTTTGAAACTTACGAAAAGCAAAACTAAAGAATGCAGCCTCCGATTCAAATATTACTCTGGTAACAATCCATCGGCCAATCAGAGACTTCGACACAAAAGAGCTCTTCAATATGTTAGCGAATTTTCGAAAGTTGGTTCGAGGACACATTTTCGACGACAGGGCAAACATTTCGAGTGATACTCGAAGGAGATGAAAAAACCAAGTGTGTTGAAAAGGGAGGAAATTGCTTTTACTTTTTTGTTTTGTTTTTCCGAGCGCTTTGAAATTACAGCTATGCAATTCTACTAGAATTAGAAAACAATTTTCATCCGTTTACTGATCATTATTACTTGCTTAGATTTTATGAACTTTCTCATTCAAAAAAAATATGTATATATTCTTCAGAAGCGTATTTCTATTTTACAAAATGTGTAACTTCTGAAAACTGAACTAGGTCTTCGTTCCAACTCTCATCTTTCTTTACGAATACTCTTTACCCTTATTCCCATTGTGTGTTTTTGTTTAATTTTTTGTCTCAATTCGCCGTTATCAAATACGTGTGACTCGACATAGTACACCGTAAAAGTCGTCAAAGGGAAATAGCAGGCCCTCCTGAACTGCTTCATTGGACTTGCAGCGTCCCTCATTCTACAGGCGTTTGGAATCTCATCGTAATCCAACGACCGCGCAGAGAGCATAGTGTCCATCCGCCAACAGCGTTCAGCTTTCAATTTGCAGCAAAATACAGACTTCGCAACCCCTCCATCCCCGTCTAGATGGTACAGGAAGTCATTATCGACAACGTAACTGTTCAGTGTAGGAGGTGAAGGCTTTGCGCAGGATTTACCACAGTTTTCAAATGCAAGCATCAGAGAACTGTGACTGCGGTTTTTTCATTGAGCTTAGATCTATGACATTCTTATTATCTTCTAATTCATGATTCATTTTTGCTAGAACCTTAGTTGTGGGCATCGTAAATATGATCGCAAAGGGACAAAACTTCTATAATAGCTTACTTTAGTCCTTAGAAACATGATTGTTGACAATATAAAAAGAAAATCAAGCTCGCTTATTGTATAAAACATGCAAACCTTGGCAAGGGTACACTAATCTAGAATGTTAGGCAGTAAAACTCTACACATGTAACTCTTAATTAAACGTTGATCTCAGAGTATGTTGAAAGACCATGAACCATCATAAAGAGATAACATTGTACTTAATTAAGAACAGTATTTGATAAACATTACCAGCGTTTACTCTAATCTTATCATTTCTGCAGCCCTGAATAAAATAAAAATTAAATTTCTCTGATCTTCATCATTACCTCCAGCATCCCGTGTCCTTACAGGTCTCATTTATTTGCCGTGCATTATCTCCCCCAATAATTCAACCTCATTTATCCTTGCTCCTCTTCTTTTATTTCGACTATTTATGCTTACTCTGCCTGTGGCACAGGATTAATTCTTATCTGCATCTCTCTACATATGCAATGTATTCTGCCAATGAAGTTTTATACATTAACCAAGCGATTATTTTCATTGGTATCAAAATTAGATTTTTGTTAATATTTGATATTATAAAACTCGATAGGACGGTAATCATTCGACTATTGATACAAAAACGTTTAATTGAAGATTAATCTATTCTTAAAGGTACCTCATAAATGTGTTTTAGTTTTGCCGAATGACACTGTGGGACCAACGAAGAATGAAATTTCAGTAAAAGTATTTTGCTGATAAGTTAAATCTTTTTAATACTATTTCAACCGCTTTTAACATTAACAGTGAAGAAATCGGTTCAAAGTGAAAACAAATGAATCATTAAAAAATTACCATAATAAATGATACAATATTTGAAAAAATACTTAAAATAGATAAATTACTTACAACAAAACCTCTCCTTTTGCCTCCAGTTGAGTGTCTATAAAATGGAGCAATGTTTTCGCGCAAACACCATTATGATGGTATACAATTACTGCAGAAAGTTATCCTAATCTCAGTCACATAATTATAAAGAGCGTTAATCAATATCTGTAAGATATCTGGTGAAAGGATTCCATTTTCCGTTACATAGGGAATTTTGGCAAATAAAGAAGAAAAAAATGCCCCGTGAGTTTTTCATAAAATTGAGAAGGATATTATTTTTTAACATCTAATTCAAAATGCCATACTTGCCCCGAAACTTTTCCCATTTAAACTTCGTAAAGAAGCCTATTGCGAGCAGCCAGTCTTCCTTCGTCGATTGCACATTCATATGCAAAACTCCGTCGCGATGTGGCAACAAAAAGTCGAAGGTGACATTTAGATAAAGAATCCAGATTATTGTCTCCTAAGTGCATTATAATACGCTTCAAAATCGACTTAAGGGATCATTTTTTTTTTCTTCTTTTTATTTACTTTCTTGTTTATTTTCATTATTTAATTTTAGGAAACTTTCGGCTTCTTAATAATTCATGACATAATAGATTCTCACTTACAATTTCCTAGCGTTTCTCAAGATCAACTGAAAACTGTTCCTCTCTCTCTCTCTCTCTCTCTCTCTCTCTCTCTCTCTCTCTCTCTCTCTCTCTCAAATTTGACAGTACATTACACCTCGGATTCTACTTCACTTCATTGTAGGTTGCCAATTATTTTTAGTTATTCCAGTACTTCATGGTTAGCAACTTCACAAAATATGAACAAGAATGGCAATACTGAAAACATTAATGAAAGCATAATGCAGACTTCAAGGAAACAAGTATATTTTATATAAAAAGAAAAATCTGGTAAAAAATTGGGAAGGAAAAGGGAATTTCGCGTTCAAACAGAAGACAAAACTTAGATATTGGACAAGAAAGTGACAGAAAACAAAGAGAAACTATTGAAAATATTCTTCATCAGAGAATACAGGTCACTCAGTCCCGGAGAGCTGAACTTTATTCAAATACTTTGAATCTGCATTTGGGGGATTTTAGTTTTTATTCATATGAAACTATTGGAATGACTGACAAAACCTGGTGACGGATGGGAGAAAGGAAAGAAAATTATAATAATGAATAAATTATTATTATTTATTTATATATATATTTTTTTTATTTTTTGGCATATCACAGTTCTCCAATTCGACTGTGTGGTATTTATAGTGTGGGGTTCCGGGTTGCATCCTGACTCCTTAGGAGACCATCACTTTTACTATGCGCGCCGTTTCTAGGATCACACTCTTCTGCATGTGTCCTTGAACTACTTCAGCTTCTAGTTTTTCTAGATTCCTTTTCAGGGATCATGGGATCGTGCCTAGTGTTCATATGATTACGGGTACAGTTTCCACTGGCATATCCCATATCCTTCTTATTTCTATTTTCAGGTCTTGATACTTATCCATTTTTTCCCTTGCTTTCTCTTCAACTCTGGTGTCCCATGGTATTGCGACATCAATGAGTGATACTTTCTTCTTGATTTTGTCAATCAACGTCACGTCTGCTCTATTTGCACGTATCACCCTATCTATTCTGATACCATAGTCCCAGAGGATCTTTGCTTGATCGTTTTCTATCACTCCTTCAGGTTGGTGTTCGTACCACTTATTACTGCAAGGTAGCTGATGTTTCTTGCACAGGCTCTAGTGGAAGGCTTTTACACCTGAATCATACCTCTTTTTGTACTGGTTCTGTACAAGTGCTGGACATTCGCTTGTTATGTGGTTTATTGTTTCATTGTTCGTATTGCACTTCATACATGTGGGAGAGATATTATCTCCATCTATCGTTCTTTAAACATATCTGGTTCTTAGGGCCTGATCTTGTGCCGCTGTTATCATTCCTTCAGTTTCTTTCTTGAGCTCTCCCCTCTGTAGCTATTGCCATGTGTCATCGCTGGCTAGTTCTTTAGTCTGCCTCATGTATTGTCCGTGCATTGGTTTGTTGTGCCAGTCCTCTGTTCTGTTTGTCATTCTCCTGTCTCTGTATATTTCTGGGTCTTCGTCTACTTTTATCAGTCCTTCTTTCCATGCACTCTTGAGCCACTCGTCTTCACTGGTTTTCAGATATTGCCCTAGTGCTCTGTTATCGATGTTGACGCAGTTCTCTATACTTAGTAGTCCTCTCCCTCCTTCCTTTCGTGTTATGTATAATCTGTCCGTATTTGCTCTTGGGTGTAGTGCTTTGTGTATTGTCATATGTATCCTAGTTTTCTGGTCTATGCTGCGGAGTTCTACCTTCGTCCATTCCACTATTCCTGTGCTGTATTTGTTTATTATTATTTTTTGTATTTATATATATTTATTTTGCTCTATCACAGTCCTCTAATTCGACTGGGTGGTATTTATACTGTGGGGTTCCGGGTTGCATCCTGCCTCCTTAGGAGTCCGTTTCTAGGATCACACTCTTCTGCATGAGTCCCGGAGCTACTTCAGCCTCTAGTTTTTCCAGATTCCTTTCCAGGGATCTTGGGATCGTGCCTAGTGTTCCTATGATTATGGGTACAATTTCCACTGGCATATCCCATTACTTTCCTATTTCTATTTTCAGGTCTTGATACTTATCCATTTTTTACCTTTCTTTCTTTTCAACTCTGGTGTCCCATGGTATTGTGACATCAATGAGTGATAATTTCTTCTTGATTTTGTCAATCAACGTCATTTCTGGTCTATTTGCACGTATCACCCTATCTGTTCTGATACCATAGTCCCAGAGGAACTTTGCCTGATCGTTTTCTATCACTCCTTCAGGTTGGTGTTCGTACCACTTATTACTGCTAGGTAGCTGGTGTTTCTTGCACAGGCTCCAGTGGAGGGCTTTTGCTACTGAGTCATGCCTCTTTTTGTACTGGTTATGTGCAAGTGCCGGACATTCGCTTGCTATGTGGTATTTTATTATTATTATTATTATTATTATTATTATTATTATTATTATTATTATTATTATTATTATTAACCTGCTCTTGTATGGACAGAATGTACCGAGAGAGAAACAAATGCAGCAAATTTAAAGAAAAAGTTTTCCTCCATTATTATTTCTTCATATATTTTAATGGACGACGACATGCATGGGCAATTAGTTGTGTCGACATATAAACATACATAGTCACACACGCACGCGCGCGCGCACACACCTTGCAGGAATCATGAACCTTACAATAGTAGAATGACCGACTGAAAAGTAGGTCTAATTGACCCAGGAATTGAATGAGGAGGGAAAGTGTTAAAGTATCTAAGCAAATAAATAAAACTCGGTAATGCCATTCATAACACCATAATGGCTAAGAAAAGGATCCAGATTTAATTCAGTTTGACTTTCCATTCCGAGGTTCGCAAAATGTAATAGGTTTTCCCTTTTCGCTTTGAATGTACAGTTCATTTATTAGGGCTTGTGCCTTGTATGATAAGGCGCCCTATGAGGTAATGTTAGACTAGCGATAATCTTACGCTAAGTCGGTTGGTATTGCACTTCCATCTTCAATGGAGTGTCTGGGGGTTTGTAGATCATTTACGAAGTCGGTATTATCTTGTTGGTTATAACGACGATGTGTTAAACTCATGGTGAGGAGGTTCTTGTAGAAAACACGAAATATAAAACTATATGTATTCTTCTGAAGTTTTACATGCTGAAGATCAGATATGATTGTACAAGTCTTCTAATAACGATAGCTTGATCGCTTCTGCCAATGATGATGGCTAATCCTATTCCTCTACATGATAAAGCTTAGGTAAAGAGGTACAGGTCTTCTAATGACGATAGCTAACTCTGTTCTGCCCGTCTACCATCTCTGTTACAAGTTATGAAGGAACAGACAGTAGTTCGAACATATGAACATACATACAAATGACATAGTTTCATACGAACACACAATCAAAATGAGACACGCTACAGATCACGTAGGCCGTTTGAATTATAGGTTCGGGGGGGTAGTTGTCTCAAGCAGGGAGCTTGGGCTAATGTTTATAAACAATTGAATGGCTACAGGTGACGGCATGTTATCTTAGCCTACATACTTATTGTATACGTCATCTTTAGCGTCTCTAGTCTGATCACATTCCTGCAAGCAATCTTTTATATAAATATGGACTAACATTCCATATTTTTATGATAAACACTTATATATATGGACTAACATTCCATATTTTTATTATGTAAACACTTACATTAGCTCGGTCAGCTACCAAAACCAGCTACTGAATATTACTCAAACTTAACTTGCATTTGACTTATAGGAGTGTGATACAGACACTATGTGAATATATATATAATAAGTAAATAAAATTCATGGTGTACATGAATTGATTCAAGTAATAAAATATAAAACAATGATATTGGTAAATAATAGTGATCACGTGATATATAAGATACAGTTTTTCACTTCATCTTATTAAGATACATATGCTACAGAAATACTAATGTACTCTGATAATTGCATAGAATGAAGATTAACATGATAAAAATCATATTTTAACTGATAAAAAATTTCATATATGAATTGATAAAATTATTAATGTTTATGCTGATTGATTCGTTGATTTTTATGCTAAATGTTATATATCTGATACATTAATCAATATACTAACTCATATAACTGCAGATATTGGTAAGATAAAAGGTAACAGATTGATTATAGGCTACCTGATTTGTTTATACATATGTATATGGATTCATATAATTATGATTAATATATGTGCACTTTAAATACCGATTCCTATTGCGTACAGCAAAGATATATTTAGATTCTGTTATTCATGATCATTTATATAAGAGATTCCTATTGCGTACACGCAAAGATATATTTCGACTCTGTTATTTATGATCTTTTATATATAGGATACATGATACTTTATATATATAGGATGCATGACCGAGGTTATACTACTTCACATTTAACTAGCTTTCGAACAACTTTTCGTCCATTACACAGTTCCAGACAAACACCTATAGCCCAATGAAACGGCCTATTTCACAGGGTTAAAACAAGGGGAAAATTTGCCTGGGCGGGTCCAACGTTCTATTTTGCGCTCATACTTATTCTCTGCATCCTAAGCTACACGATTACGTTCGCGATGAATAAAAAACATCCCCAGCACGAGTCCTTCGCCAGCAAAGTAGAGTTGAATATCCTTCGGGTCGTAATTGTCGGAAGTATGTCCCTTTCGTAGTCGATTCCGACAGCCGCCGGAGCATTCTGCATTAAAACGAGATTAACGACGAGATACGGTGTCGGTCGAAGAAGTCCATGAAATTCCTTTCACATTGTAGGCGGTTGTTACTTGACTGTAGTCGTCCGCTGCGACGAACGATTTTTTTGAAGTTGCGATGTGAAACTCTCGTACTGCAGGATACTGTAACCAGGTTCCATTAATCAGCCTGCAAGTGAAATTATACTTGTCACAAGGGCAAAGTAAATTCAGACGACATCCAAATACAGGGGGGAAGAGAGCCATTTAGACCAAACTTAACCCACATGAATTCGCTGATATTTTGGAATTCAAAAGAGTCCGCTGTACAAACTTTTTTATCCATGGCATTAACAATGAGTGAACCTATCCAGGTCTATGAGGACTGTAAAAATATCCATAATTATAAAAAATAAACAGATATTCAATACGAATCCCAAAGAAAATTCGATATTACTGGTAGTAAGTTACTAGATCAAAGAAGTGTGAAACGGAGCTATTTGTAAGATTGCCAGGCAACATAAGAGTCAAAGAGAAGATTAATCATGATTCTGTATTTCTCTATGCTAACTGAAATTAAGTTGTGATAAAATCTGATCCTATGTGCCCTAACAAAAGTTTCATATTCAATATTCTCGCGCGCCTCCTCTGAGGTTAATTTTAAAAACTTTATTAATAGGTAGGAGATGCAACGAAAAAAAACCCACTATGTAACTAATTTCTATATAAACTTTGGGTTTTTCAAGAAAATGTGACATTTTCCCAATAATGTTTTACTTGAATTGTAATAGGCTAATGTTGCAAGTAAATATTTCACATATATATCTTGATACTTCTAAATGTCTATGAGGTTCAGAAAAATTAATTCATTTTGTTGTTATAGAAATTCTATTTGCTTATTTTGTTATTATTTTCAAAATGATTGCAACTCCTTGGCTAAAGTTGCATTGCGCACACCGATAGACACTTGTACCTAACGTCTGCCTTGCCCATGAGAAGTTCGGGCTAAGCATTCCTTTCTCCAGTCAATCTGTTTTGCAAGCAGAGACGACACACAGATGAAGCCTGTGTAAGCAGATTATTGAGGTTAAAAGGAACAAATGCTGATACGGCAATGATGACGTCGTCACTTGGCAGGAGATTGCTCTCAGCCAGCTAAGAGTTACGTTACTTGCTGTAATAAATACGACTTTAGGATAAATTTTTTGTTGTTTTTAATACTCGACCCACATGAGAAGAATGTCTGAAAAAAAACAGTACCAAAATTGAAACAATATATTAGTTTCATGTTGGAAAAACTGCATGATTATGTTAAATTAAATATTCCTTATTGAAACTAATGAAAAAGGTTTCCATACAAATTCTATATATATTATTAGCCCTGTATAAGATTCATATAGGATTATTCCATAGATAAGATTTTCACTTCTAGACTTCCTGACTTTAAAATCCTCTTTTATTTTATTTTATTTGTTTATTTATTATTATTAGTTATTATTATTTTATTTTTTTTTTTTTTCATTGACTACGAATATAAATTACCGGGACAGACAATATGTCAGTTAGGTTTTTGATATGTGTTTGAACTTTTAGCTTATTTGTCATTACTAAGCGTTATTGATTTTATCGTGATTCTTTTTTATTATAATTTGTAACCCTTCCGACTTCTTACGGAGTGTATTATATTGACTCCACTTGTATCCATATTTTATTTTATTTTTTTTATATATATTTATATATATATATATATATTTGATAAATTAATGGTTGGCTTGAATATGTGGAAAAGTGTTCTAGCGGCGTACCGTATAAGGCTACTTGCGGCATCAATTCTATAGATACAAGATATAAATGATAAAGGTATTTAAAACCGGCGAGAACCGCTATAATCCAGTTCGGATCCAATATCACGAGTTGTAACTCGTAAGACATTGACACTTCCTATTTAATTAACAGTTATTCTACCAAAACCGATTGACTCTGGGTGATAAATATATTATTGGTTTTCTTAAGGGAAAGGAATTCACACCACGTGTTATGGAGATTATTATTGATTTACACCACCCGAGTCGGATTATCATGTGTTGAATTCCATGTTTACTGATTTAGCACTCATAAATATTCCTAACGCACTCAATTGCGGTGTTTGTTTTTAGTGCTATTAATTCTATATAATGTGTCAAGGAACTATTAACACTAAGAAGTGTTTATTCCCTCTGTCAGACTCGTAACTCTGTTAATAATTCTAAGTATATTCTTTCAAGGATTGATTTGGCACAGGATAGGCCCTTAACTGACAGGTGTCTTAGTGTGTCCCTTGTTTTCATGACACGTGTTACAATCAGTTATGTGCTTTTTATATCTGTAAGCATTGTAGGCCAGTAAAATAGTGATTTGGCTTTTCTGTGACATAATAAGGAACCCTGGATGACGGAATGCAACCAGTTTAGGACAATTGGTATGAAAGAGATTATTACTACTACCTGGTCGTTAGTCATCTGCTGTGTTCTTCGGGTTTTCCTCGTCACGGACCTACATATAATATTACATTTGATTACATTATTCTGATACACATACTTTAAATATACTTGTGCTTTAGGGTTTCTGCTCGAAGTGTTTATTGTTTTTGCTTAGCCGCTGACCGTGTTTCCGTCCGAAGTGTTTATTGTTTGCTTATTGCTGCTGACTCTGTTTCCGTTCGAACGGTGTTTATTGTTTTGGTTATGTCTGTTTGACTCTTGCTTTGTTCAGTTTGTAACAGTTCTGCGCTCCAACCCAGATATTCAATGCTCGCGATCTCTTGGGTTAAAGAATTTCCTTGTTTAGATACGGTTTTAACAATAGGCACGGATGTTTCTATATCTTTTAGTCCAATTAATGGTTCTTTGCTGTATGGTGCGGGATTGCGGGATAATGCGTCAGCTATGATATTTGCTTTCCCCAGGTAGATATCTTATCTTGGCTCCAAAGACCTGAATGATCATTTGTCACCGAGTTCCTTTTGGACTGTGATTAAAGCCTTTGAAAAACTCGGTAAGTGACTTATGCTCAGTGAGGACTTTAACAGGATAGCCGTAGATTATGAACTTGAAATGTACTAGTGAGTTAAAGATACCTAGCCCTTCCTTGCCTATTACTGCATATTTACTTTCAGAGGGCTTTAGTTTACGTGAATAAACGCTATAGGGAAGAACTGTTTATCATATTACTGAAGTAATACCCTCTTACCCCTTGGTCTGAGGCGTCTGTTGCAAAAAAAAAAAAAAAATTCCTTATTTAAATCAGGGATTTTTAGTTAGGTAAGCTGCATTATTCCGCTTTTTAAGATATCGACGCCTGTTGATGCTTTTAGACCATAATAAATCTACGCTCTTCTTCGTAAGATCTGTTAAAGGAGCTGTCATGATTGAAGAGTTACATATTTACATACGATTGTAATACCCACTAAAGCGCAAAAGTGCTGTATCCCCCTTTTACGTTAATAAGTACCGGAAAGTTATGAATAGCCGACACCTTATTACCATGGACTACTTTAAGACCTTGACTAGACACATAAAACCTAAATAAACATGTTCGGTTTTAAAAACTCACATTTAGATATTTTACTCTGAGATTATTTGTCTTTGTCTCTGTAGCACTAGCTCTAGTTTATGTGAATGTACTTCTAAGGTATTAGAAAAGATTATAAGATCAACCATATAAGCATGTAGGGTATCCCTTAAAAGTCTCCAAACACTATATTATAATTGGGGCGCAACGTAAGCCGGAGGCATACGTAAAATTGATAATGTCCCCTGAGTGTGCTGAAAACGGTATATGAGTACAATCACTTAGGTAATGGTATCAGGTAAAAGCCTTTTAAGTAAGTCCAAGCTGGTGAAAATTTATTCTAACCTAACAGAGATAAGATGTCGTCGGTACCTGGCACTGGAAACTATCGGGAGTCGTTTCCTTGTTTAAGCGACAGAAATCTACGCAGATTACGCCAAGTCCGATCTTTTATGGGCATGAAGTTTTGAGGGAAAATTATATGGGCTATTTGATTTCCTAATGGCTCCTATTACTAACATATTTCAACTTCGTCATTTATCTCTATTTTGAAATTGCAGTGAGAGTCTATACGAAGGTACGTATATAGCTTTATGTTTGTCCTTAGACCGTATTTTGTGTTAAATTACATCCGTTTTTCCCAGAGATCACTCGCTAGTGGAGAAACTTCCTGGTATTCAGGTAAAAGATAAAAAAAAAAAATTTCTGCTGAATCACCTCTGCTTGAATGACTTTACTGATATTACTTTAGATAGATTATCAGAGAGATTCATCCACGACTGGTTGGGTGCGGGATTAAAACAATTATAGCAACAATAAAAGAAATGGCGATATTTATATGTATAGGTTTTTGTGGATTACTATATTAACTTGTTTGCAGCGAGTCAACCGTGTCTAGGGCTTTGTTCGCGGAAATCGTTATATTTCAGTGTCGGGAAGGATTAAAATTTCATTTCCCAGCAAAGTCTTTTTTACACGCACTAAGACATTCGAGGGTGCATGCTTCTCGAGATTTTTGCGTGCAAAGTGCGACTGCGGTTGTGGGAGAATTCTGTTGGGTCATTTGAACAATGTTACAATTTATGAGACAAATGTATAGTTCCTTTATATAAGTTATTATTTGATTAACTGTCTCATTTTTGTTCAAACGGATTTTAATATGTTTGAAGGTTTATAGGATTTCCCTTTGATAAACACGCCTTATTTTGCAGGGTGTAAGATAATATTTTGTATACCCTATGATGAATCTTACAATTACACTAGATACAGATCAATGTGTTTATAACTATAGAGGTATCTGTAAGCGCTCGCTTATCCGGACTTCTCATTAGGGAAGTTCGAACAACAGACGGTGAGTCCGTAAATACAGGATATTACGTGTACTAAAGAAATAAAACAAGATATTCTAATTTTTACGGCGCGTACAGTCGGGCTTTATCCACCACTACTTATAATAACTTACGT
Organism: Macrobrachium nipponense; assembly: GCF_015104395.2. Taxonomy (NCBI): domain Eukaryota; kingdom Metazoa; phylum Arthropoda; class Malacostraca; order Decapoda; family Palaemonidae; genus Macrobrachium; species Macrobrachium nipponense. The sequence continues at coordinate 65,731,493 of NC_087210.1, forward strand.
ATTAAAAAAAAAAAACGAAAACCTGCTCTGATTACTTTATACGGTCGTGTGTTTCATAGGAAAAATCCTTTTTAATTCAAAAAGATATCGGTATGTATGAACCAACATCGCTTTTCCCCACTCTGCTAGAGTCGCTTATTGTATGGAATTTGCTATGCTTTGAACACTTCGGCAGTTTTTTGACTGACCTTGACCGCTTGACTAGGTGACACAGTCACCGAGTTTGCTTGTTTGATTCTGACGGGCTACTGTTTCTATTTTTTTTTTTTTTTTGTAATAATTAAGATCCTTCTCTTTATTACCATCGGCAACGTATTGTGTGTTTTTAGCATTATGTTGCTGGTTACGTATAAAGCAATGAATGAACGAACTATTAGGAACTGAGCGATTACTAATAAAGACAAAGTTATCACTACTGCATTCAATATTAACTGTTTGTACTTCATTCTTTGCTAAAATTTGAAATAGTGAGGGATCCTGGTCAGCGCATTTAGCCTGATGAAAGTTTTTTACAGACATGTTATTCCTTGCAATCCAGCCATATTTTAAAGTTAAGTTGAGTCATTGAGGTTTGATATTTTATATAACTCAAAAAACTCAAGGCTAAAACTGCGATCGGGACTTTGCAAAGGAGCATTTATTGTCATGACCCGAAATAGTGTTACCTCTAATTTATCTAGATTTGTACGGGTGTTCCACTTGTTTTTGTGTGTTTTCTATCACTACGGTGCTTAACGACCCTATCCATGCATCTGTATAAATACAGACGTCCACTGCGTAAACGCATATTCACTGTTTAATATGATTTGTTACGTAAGGGATTAATAATCACCCAAAATGATAAAATTAACATAGTATATGATTATGATATTTCAGTAGAACTTCTGGAAACAGACACTCAAAGATAAAAACTCGCAGTAGCGAAATCTCAATGATGTTGATAATTTCTGTAAAAAAGTAAGATTAAGAATGTCTCGTAACTTCAGCCACAGGAATAACGAAATTCGACCTGCAAAGGAAACACTCAAAGTTACTCCAAATGAATAAAAAATTGTACTTAGCTTGCTTTTGTGGGAAGTCACGGTGTTCCGATAACGACACACGGCCTTGGTCCTCCTTCTCTATTTAGCGGATGACCTGGTTTGGCTTCAGTTTCCCCCGTGCGCGTTGTTTCGATGATTCGAGCCCTTGAAAATCCGATGCTGCAGACGCGTTCGGTTTGTTTCTTGCAGTGCCGGAAACGCTCATTAACGATGTTTTCTTGAATGATTCTAATGAGAGACGAAGTTTCCGTTGCCGTAGGAAAAAAGGACAACGTCGGTTTTGTTTCTTGAAGTTTTTCCACTAAACGATTGATACTAAGTTGGTTGATGAATCTGTTGCTTTCGTCGTCGTTGAAGAGTTCTTATTGTTTTCTGAAGTCGCTCACTAACGATGATACTAGGTTGCTTGAAGAATCTGCTGCTTCCGTCGTCGTTGACTTCTTATGATACATGATTTATTATTCTGGTTAATTCTTCGTAGGACGTTGTAGAGTTCGTCTGGTACGCTGGCCACCAATATTAGGGCTTGTGCCTTGTATGATAAGGCGCCCTATGAGGTAATGTTAGACTAGCGATAATCTTACGCTAAGTCGGTTGGTATTGCACTTCCATCTTCAATGGAGTGTCTGGGGGTTTGTAGATCATTTACGAAGTCGGTATTATCTTGTTGGTTATTACGACGATGTGTTAAACTCATGGTGAGGAGGTTCTGTAGAAAACACGAAATATAAAAATATATGTATTCTTCTGAAGTTTTACATGCTGAAGATCAGATATGATTGTACAAGTCTTCTAATAACGATAGCTTGATCGCTTCTGCCAATGATGATGGCTAATCCTATTCCTCTACATGATAAAGCTTAGGTAAAGAGGTACAGGTCTTCTAATGACGATAGCTAACTCTGTTCTGCCCGTCTACCATCTCTGTTACAAGTTATGAAGGAACAGACAGTAGTTCGAACATATGAACATACATACAAATGACATAGTTTCATACGAACACACAATCAAAATGAGACACGCTACAGATCACGTAGGCCGTTTGAATTATAGGTCGGGGTAGTTGTCTCAAGCAGGGAGCTTGGCACTTAATGTTTTATAAACAATTGAATGACTACAGGTGACGGCATGTTATCTTAGCCTACATACTTATTGTATACGTCATCTTTAGCGTCTCTAGTCTGATCACATTCCTGCAAGCAATCTTTTATATATATGGACTAACATTCCATATTTTTATTATGTAAACACTTATATATATGGACTAACATTTCAATATTTTTATTATGTAAACACTTACACATTCACGGGCCTTTTGTCATCCTTTTCTTTTCTGTTGACTTTCAGCGGAATGAATTCTGTTAGCCTTGTATTTTTCTTCAAATTTAATAATCAAAGTCTCTAAATTTTTTTGCTTTGATCGTTTACTTTATATCGTTCAAGGTTATTTTCCTGGTAAAAATGCATTCAGCATTTTTACCAATTCCTATTCAGTTTACCTAATTTTTTTTTACAAGTATCTAGTCGTTAGTCAACAATTAATACCTATTGAATATTTTGAATGAATAATTATTATATACACAGATGTGATGCATACAAAAATAAATGTAAAGCTTAAATAAAAAAAAAAACGAGTGTAATATTTTTAAATTTATTTAAATACAATTATCATAAGTGTCATTTATTGTATCCAATATAATCAACAATCTTTCAATTTTCACTCATTTCTGATAACCATAAAATTAGTCTAAGAAAATCCTTTGTTACTGAAGAGCCAGATTGGTACAGGCAACAGAACATTGTAATGTCTCGTGTATGTGTGTGTGTGTTTTTGTCTATGCGTGTGTGCGTGTAAATGTGCGTGTGTTTGTTTATGTGTTGGTGTGTGTGTGTGTGTGTGTGTGTCAGAGAGAGAGAGAGAGAGAGAGAGAGAGAGAGAGAGAGAGATAAATGACTTTCAAGTAAAGCCGAAACGATGACCATTAAAGCTTAGAATCACGTCATTTATCGCAGAGGCTACTCCAGCTTCATTACTATCAGCTATTAAGACAATAATGGGAGACATAAGAGGATTCGAAAGCAATAAACAGAGCAGATGGAAACACGAGATGAATAACGCAACAGTTAGGAGTAAATTGTGACTCTGTGGCGGAGGAATAATGTATACCTCGAACAATAACAGTTATTTGGCCCCTTAACCCATACAGAGATGTTATGTATGGACACCGTATATAGTATTTGTCTATTTTTATAAAAAAAAAACTTCTGTAATGTTAGAGGATATATCATTAGAGGTTGGACAGAACCATCCTCACTGTGGCTGTTGAGCAAATACCAACATTACGGAATGAGTTAATATGATCCATAAATTCAAATTCTCCTAAGAATATAGGAGCTTAGTTGTGTCTTCCTTTGGCTTAGAAAGGCACATCACAAAACTGTTCAAAACCATCTGTTTAAAAATAACTACACCTCAATCGGAATGTAAATTCAGCGAATAATTTACTGAAGACTGCTGTGTAATTATGCGTACTTGGTCAATCATGAGAGACAAGAGAATAAAATGGATTAAAATGAACAATTCTGGAAGCTAACTTGTTGGAATTCACACTCCGGCGGAACATCCCCTGAATCGTGAATTTGATAAAGCTAATTTTCACTTATGTTACTCTTTCTTTCTTTCTTTGCATTGTTTACGTGCTTGTTCATTGTACGTTTATGCTTTAATATTAATTCTACACATCAGTGAATTTTCTTAGCTCCATGTCGTCTTTGGCAAAAATTCATTTTCTACATCATAACTTCATTTGGAGGATACGTTACCCTTTCGACCATTTCAGTTTCTCGACCCTAGAATCTAACTTTGAATAACTTAGAAAGCTTTGACGACAGCTTCGAAATCATAGATAAAAAAAGACCATGGTTAGAGATCACACGACAAAAGAGAAAAATTAATATATTCTGTTCCAGCAAAAACAAAGGAACATATTGTTTTTCTCTTGTCAATTTGCATAGAAGCATAGTTCAATTTGGTGAAACGATTTCTTTCTGTCCCAATGCTCAATTGTATGTATTACTGAAAAGAGAGAAAAAATCCATTGCTAGGCTGTCATGCTCCGCTACGGGTTTTGCAGTTTAACACAAATATCTCTGCAATCTCTCCCTCTCTCTCTCTCTCTCTCTCTCTCTCTCTCTCTCTCTCAGCCATGGCATTTTACGAATTTTCACATCCAGTATTATTACATGGCTGACAGTTATTTGAATACTTGACCATTTTACTATCTGTTCTAGACTGAGGATAATATTTAAAAGGCGTCTTTCTTATTGAAATCACTAGGAACGTCGTAGAAAATGTGCACATTCACAGATGCTAAAGCTGCAATGAAGACTTTTAAAGACTAGACTATCGCAGCCATTATAGTGAGCGAAAGGAGGTAAAATGTTATGAGTTGACCAAATTACGCTTTAAGTCTCTAATGGATGCTTTCGCTGCCAAACACCAAAAGTCACAAGGACTGTTATTTGGCAATTATCCTATTTTGTGTCCTTTAGATAAATAATGCACTTTGGTAACATTGGTATTAGCGCTTCAGTGGCGTGGTCGGTATGGTGTTGGCGTGCCACCTCTGTGGCCGCGAGAGGTGTGTATTTCTGGTGATAGAAGTTCACTCTCGACGTGGTTCGGAAGTCACGTAAAGCCGTTGGTCCCGTTGCTGAATAACCACTGGTTCCATGCAACGTAAAAACACCATACAAACAAACATCGGTATCATAATCGCTAAAGAAGCAAATAATAAGTTAGAATGATAATGATATCATCAAATTTGCTGCTATTTTGATTTCCATAAAAATTTAAGGATTTTTTTTATAATGGAAACAGTTGATTTAATGCACTAAGTTGCAAGTTGTTTCTGTTGCCAAACTAAGATTAATACGCATTGTAAAGAACAATATTCCTTTTTTATAGAACTTTGCTAAATGGTACACCTAATCTAGTGATGTTCAACTGATACAGATTTGATAAAAAGAATAAATCTTACAGAATTTTGAATGGGAAAAATCAGCGTGATTAATCTAAACTCATAAGAACGATCGCCACTATAGTAAATCACACTGAAATAAATTTTGACGGCATAATGGTTCAGATTAATACACTTCTCACACACGTTAATAAATATCTATATTTCTGTCCGTATATCTATATATATAAATTAGATATATATATATATATATATATATATATATATATATATATATATATATATATGTGTGTGTGTGTGTGTGTGTGGTGTGTGCTTGCTCAACCACCGGGAAACATCGACACATCCAAGCACAGAAATCATGGCCTACAGAAGCGATTAAGAGAATCTCTCGGTGGTTGGGGTTGATGCTTGGAGAGCTTTTGGCTTTGGAGAGCGTTTGGTTTAGGGGAAGAAGGATTGAGCAAAGGCACGGGCTCAAGATTACTTGTCAAACCTTCTTGAGACCGAAACAGAAGAAAGTCTATCCTGGAAAGCACTTCCAGGAACTTGGAGTCAAAGGTAAACCGAAGAAGGAACTTTCAACAACTTTGTAAGCTATGGTTGTTTTTCGTCTTTTACTGTTGTCTCATATTTAACAAGTAAGAGCCCGTTCAGGCGAGGTATTTAGTCATAAGTTTTCGTGTTTCAACGAACTTTATTTCTTTATATTGGCTAAGATATATAGTGGCAAGTATGCAAATTATACTAATTCCTAGTACTCTGAAATTAGAGTTGAAAATGATTTGTTGATTATTATTCAATTTTGCCAAAAATTTCAAAGAATGGTTTTGAAGAAGCAAGGCACTAATCTTCTAATTGATCTAAATTTTAAGGATAAGTCTTCCCCACTCTCTCTCTTACACACATACACACACAGACACACACGCTCGCACGCACACACACACACACACAAAGAATCACTCGTGTCTTACTATTCACTTAAACAAGGATGGCTTTTTGGATTATAATGAAAACAATATTATAAATTCCTTTCTCTTTTTTCGTTCTCATTCACTTCTACCGAGATCTAACAGTTAGCCCAAGCTGCATTCACAACCTATCTTCTTTTGAGACAGCTTTTAGTCATAAATTTTTAATTTTACTTCACATTTACAAGAGGAATACAAATGAAAGTTATGAGCAAAACCTAAAGTCTTTTAAGCACATAGTTAAAAATGGAACATCAAAGCAAAACTGGAATATTTGAAAGAACATTTACCAAAAAAATCTTTCCAATGAGAACACCAAAGGGAGCATGAATAAAAAGAGTTCAAAGCCAACAATAAAAAGAATAGATTTTTTTACCAAGACGTTTCTCAACCATATGAAATCTAATCCAATTAAGGATACCCCAGCGAGTCTACAGCTAGTATTCTGGACACCAACATGAGAGAGAGAGAGAGAGAGAGAGAGAGAGAGAGAGAGAGAGAGAGAGAGAATTACTTGAGCTCCACAAATTCCGGTCTCCCATAAGACTAAATCTACGTTTTGTAAGAGTATATGAAAGATGTAATTTCTGAAGATAGGCGGTTTCGTACAACATCGATTTTCCGTTTACGTACTTGCATAAGATCTCTAGACAATGAGTCTATCCCTACGCAAATCAGTCGACTGCTTCAGGATACGAAAATCTGCGCTAGTGATATTCTTGGAGTTCGATCGTATCCCTGAGACAGTAAACAACCGGGGAAATAGAATGATGAAAAGCATAGCAGAACTTTGGAGAATTTCATGTTGCCCTGGAAACATGGTGAGACATTGGTTTTCCTGGAGGTTCTTTTTCCTTTAGTTAATCACCTGATCATCACCTTTTATCAACATAATTTCGCCAAGAAATATTTTTTTTTTTCTCTCTCTCTCTCTCTCTCTCTCTCTCTCTCTCTCTCTCTCTCTGCATATATATATATTATATATATATATATATATATATATATATATACTATATATATATATAATATATATATATATGTATATATATTATATGTGTCCAAGCTGATAAAAAGTGTCTCTTTTTGAAAATGAGACCAGTTAGAATACATAAATTACTAGGACAAAGAAAATAAATGTAATCATCATTCGAAACTTTGAGGTAAATTTGGCTTTGTTAGTGCATTTAACATTTACAAAAAAAGTTATTGTTTGTTTTAATACCCATGTAATGAGGGATAAAATGTGATGAATATGATAATGAGATGTAAATCCTTATCCATACATCCAGCTTTCAAGAGGAATCAATGCAACATAAACCGGTTTCAATCTTCGAAGAAAGTATTAAGTTACTGACAAGGATATTTCAGTCTTTAAGTCGACCAGTGGAAGATAAGTCAGCAGCTGTAAACGGGTTCAGAACATGTACCCGATCTTATATACATTAATTAGGTATTACGGCAGTCAAGAGGCTCATATGTCAACGGATACTTTATATTTATGTAAGTTGTTTCATCTTTTCCACATGATAAGCTTTGCTTTTACCTAGGATGAATAATGGACTAAACTAAATTATCCCAGGCTGTTTATATGGAAGGTATATACACTTTCGTAACTTATGGATCATGTTTCAAAATAGACCCTGAAGTAAGAGCATAATTTGTATAATGAGTCGCTTCAATTAAACAAGTCTTATCTAAGTATTCACCAATCCTATTCTATTCAGGCATTACGGAATTACGGTGTCTGGTTTCCTAGAATATACTCTAACAGGTTTTACTTCAGATCTACCAAATTATTGACTACTAAAATAGTGCTAATGGTAAATGATAATAACAATAATGATGATAATATGAAAAAGTATAATATCATCCCTTAAAGACAAAAACTAATAATAATAATAATAATAATGTTCCAAAAGATCCACAATAATATAAACGTAGAAATTACGTGTAAAACTTTATATAAACTTTACAAAAGCTTCTGAGTCTTTCTCTGGGTTCAACTTTTGGACAGAAGATGAACCCAGAGAAGGGTTCGAAAGCTACTGTAAAGTTCTTATAAAGCTGTACGCGAAATTTTTACATTTATATTATTGTGGACCTTTTGGAACATTTTATGAACTCTCGTAATAGAGTTTTTCCCAAAAATTAATATTAATAATAATAATAATAATAATAATAATAATAATAATAATAATAATAATAATAATAATAATAATAATAATACCTGGGAATAATGGAAGGAGGGATATAAAACACCAAGAGATGAAGGACACGATCAGGAAAGAATATATGCAGAAACTCAAAGCGATACTCAAGTCAAAACTCAATGCCGGAAATATGATAAAAGCCATAAACACATGGGCAGTGCCAGTAATCAGATACAGCGCAGGAATAGTGGACTGAACGAAGGCAGAACTCCGCAACATAGACCAGAAAACTAGGAAACATATGACAATACACTAAGCACTACACCCAAGAGCAAATACGGACAGACTATACATAACACGAAAGGAAGGAGGGAGAGGACTACTAAGCATAGAGGACTGCGTCAACATCGAGAACAGAGCACTGGGGCAATATCTGAAAACCAGTGAAGACGAGTGGCTCAAGAGTGCATGGGAAGAAGGACTGATAAATGTAGATGAAGACCCAGAAATATACAGAGACAGGAGAAAGACAAACAGAACAGAAGAATGGCACAACAAACCAATGCACGGACAATACATGAGACAGACTAAAGAACTGGCCAGCGATGACACATGGCAATGGTTACAGCGGGGAGAGCTCAAGAAGGAAACTGAAGGAATAATAACAGCGGCACAAGATCGCGCCCTAAGAACCAGATATATCCAAAGAACGATAGATGGAAATAACATCTCTCCCATATGTATGAAGTGCAATACGAAAAATGAGACCATAAACCACATAGCAAGCGAATGTCCGGCACTTGCACAGAACCAGTAGAAAAAGAGGCATGATTCAGTAGCAAAAGCCCTCCACTGGAACCTGTGCAAGAAACATCAGCTACCATGCAGTAATAAGTGGTACGAGCACCAACCTGAAGGAGTGATAGAAAACGATCAGGCAAATATCCTCTGGGAGTATGGTATCAGAACAGATAGGGTGATACGTACAAATAGACCAGACGTGACGTTGATTGACAAAATCAAGAAGAAAGTATCACTCATTGATGTCGCAATACCATGGGACACCAGAGTTGAAGAGAAAGAAAGGGAAAAAAATGGATAAGTATCAAGACCTGAAAATAGAAATAAGAAGGATATGGGATATGCCAGTGGAAATTGTACCCATAATCATAGGAATACTAGGCACGATCCCTAGATCCCTGAAAAGGAATCTAGAAAAAATAGAGGCTGAAGTAGCTCCAGGACTCATGCAAAAGAGTGTGATCCTAGAAACGGCGCACATAGTAAGAAAAGTGAAGGACTCCTAAGGAGGCAGGAAGCAACCCGGAACCCCACACTATAAATGCCACCCAGTCGAATTGGAGGACTGTGATGAAGCAAAAAAAAAAAAAAAAAAAAAAAAACCAACAATAATAATAATAATAATAATAATAATAAAATAATAATAATAATAATAATAATAATATTTAAAAAGCAGTAAAAGACCCCGAAAGTATCTCCGAGTAATTTTTAGCATTGTACAAAAATATATTTTCAACACTACTGTGGCTTTTAATTATCAATATTATAGCCTCGTTACAGAGGTTCCATAGTACAATAATAATAATAATAATAATAATAATAATAATAATAATAATAATAATAATAATATGCTTTGTTATAAATGATTGCTGCTTCAGCACTATTAATCTTGAAGAGAGTCTTCTCTATTTTTCTGATGACGGCTTTCTCGTTGTTGCTTATACTGGCGAGCAACGCACCAATGGGCATGGTAAAATTCGGTTGAGTCATTTGATTATTATTGGTTATACAATTCTTGCTTATACAATTCTCTCTCTCTCTCTCTCTCTCTCTCTCTCTCTCTCTCTCCAATGCGACGTTTCCTCCTGATCCGCAGACATTCTCAAGCGATGACTGAATTTGAGTGTTGTTGTTGTTTTTGATTAAGCTGACCTTGTGTCAGCACGGGCTCTTGCTCACAGAGCAGCCCGTCAAAAAGAGTGGCTCTCCCGATGATTTTGACATTCCTGATGATGCCATCTCTTGTGATGTCTTGCTGGTGTCAAAATCATCGGGAGAGCCCCTGACCCGCGACGTCTGCGCCTCCTAGAAGCGCTGCTCATACTCGAGCAAAAGCCTTCCCTTAATACCATTCAAGAAGCGTTCCTGATACCGACGTTTGTGAGGAGGACCGCGCCCCTCCCACCCAACGAAAGTACCAGAGCGCATGAAACAAACACTGGACGTGAAGCACATTATCAGAATAATACCACGGGTGACGTCACTCAGGTAGAAGCTAATCAAGAGGCTCCCAGTGATACCCCGCACCTGAGAAGATCTGCAAGACTCGTAAATGCTGGCCGTATGAGTCACCTTCCCAGGAACCAATGAAACTCGACCTGCCGAAGAGGTTTTCTATACCGTACTCGAGAGCCCGCAACACCACGATTTAGAAAAAGGACTCGCCACTCGAAATTTTACGGGCTGCTCTGTGACCAAGAGCCCGTGCTGACACAAGGTCAGCTTAATCAAAAACAACAACACTCGAATTCAGTCCCTTAGCAGTCATCGCTTGAGAATGTCCTGCGGATCAGGAGGAAACGTCGCGTTAGAGAGAGAGAGAGAGAGAGAGAGAGAGAGAGAGAGAGAGAGAGAGAGAGAGAGAATTGTATAAGCAAGAATTGTAGAAGCCAATAATAAATCAAATGAACTCACCGAATTTTACCATGCCCTTTGGTGCGTTGCTCGCCAGTATAAGCAACAACGAGAGAGCCGTCATCAGAAAAATAGAGAAGACTCTCTACAAGATTAATAGTGCTGAAGCAGCAATCATTTTTAACAAAACATGTCTACGAGAGGGTCTCCTTCCGAAATAATAATAATAATAATATTAATAATAAATCATAAAAAGCATAGACCAGAAAACTAGAAACCATAATTATGACAATACACAAAGCACTACACCCAAGAGCAAATACGGACAGACTATACATAACACGAAAGGAAGGAGGGAGAGGACTATACTAAGTATAGAGGACTGCGGCAACATTGAGAACAGAGCACTGGGGCAATATCTGAAAACCAGTGAAGACGAGTGGCTCAAGAGTGCTTGGGATGAAGGACTGATAAAAGTAGACGAAGACCCAGAAATATACAGGCAGGAGAATGACAAACAGAACAGAGGACTGGCACAACAAACCAATGCACGGATAATACATGAGGTAGACTAAAGAACTAGCCAGCGATGACACATGGCAATGGCTACAGAGGGGAGAGCTCAAGAAGGAAACTGAAGGAATGATAATAGCGGCACGAGATCACGCCCTAAGAACCAGATATGTTCAAAGAACGATAGATGGAAATAACATCTCTCCCATATGTAGAAATTGCAATACAAAAAATGAAACCATAAACAGCGAATGTCCGGCACTTGCACAGAACCAGTACAAAAAGAGGCATGATTCAGTAACAAAAGCCCTCCACTGGAGCCTGTGCAAGAAACATCAGCTACCTTGCAGTAATAAGTGGTACGAGCACCAACCTGAAGGAGTGATAGAAAACGATCAGGCAAAGATCCTCAGGGACTATGGTATCAGAACAGATAGGGTGATACGTGCAAACAGACCAGACGTGACGTTGATTGACAAAATCAGAAGAAAGTAGTCACCCATTGATGTCGCAATACCATGGGTGGAACCAACCAGCGTTTGAAAAGAAAGAAAGGTAAAAAATGGATAAGATTGCAAAGACCTGAAATAGAAACTAAGAAAGATATGGGATATGCCAGTGGAAATTGTACTCATAATCACAGGAACACTAGGCACGATCCCAAGATCCCTGAAAAAGAATCTGGAAAAAATAGAGGCTGAAGTAGCTCCAGGACTCATGCAAAAGAGTATGATCCTAGAAACGGCGCACATAGTAAGAAGAGTGATGGACTCCTAAGGAGGCAGGAAGCAACCCGGAACCCCACACTATAAATGCCACCCAGTCGAATTGGAGGACTGCGATAAAGCCCCCCCCAAAATAAAAAAATAAATAAATAAATAAAATAATAAAATAATAATAATAATAATAATAATAATAATAATAATAATAATAATAATAATAATAAACAGAGCTTTCGGAAACGCCAAACAGTAATATAGAAATAAACAGATGTTGCGCCTTCAAGAACATACGCATCATCAAGCAGTTAAACAGATAGTTCTTAATCTGCTTATAGAGCAAAGGGCTGACGTCATAAGCAGGCTGGAAGACTATCAAAGCCTAAATGAAGACTCCGCTAATACCTCAGATAGTCAAAAGACTTCAAAGAATAACACCAGCATATCCCTAACGTAAAACAAATGAGTGGACTGAAGCAATATAACTGCAGTTTGAAAATAAGGAATTACCTTCCCTTGAGCAGGTTGCGTCTTTCCACAAGAAAAGACATTTCCAAGATTTAATAAAACACAAGAGACAGTTCTCACAAAAAATTACAAAAGATATCGTCCAGGAGAAACGAGAGAGGCGCAAAGAATGCGATTCAGATTATCCGTGCATAAGTGATGATTCAAATACGGAACCAAAATTGTAGAAATTAAATGTATGATCTGTAATATATATATATATATATATATATATATATATATTATATATATATATATATATATATATATATATATATATATATCTATATATATATATTTATATATATATATATATATATATATAATATATATATATATATATATATATATGAATAACTTGATCACGAAGTATATAAAACGTGATGCTATGTATAAATAAAGGTTTTTTGCCACGAAGGATAAAATGAAAAAGCGAGATAGCCGAGTACTTTCGGTCCTATTCGGACCCTTTACTGAGGCAAACTGATTTTATAAAGAACAACAAGCCAAAAGAAGGTTTAATATACAAACTGACACTACCAGATTATCCATAAGGGCGATTTTCACTCTACAGAAAGGAGGAGTCGCCAGGGGCTAGCCACACCTTGAAGGATACCCGCCGTAAACAAGTGGTTCTTCTAGAAAACAGTACATTTTGAAATCAACACGGGAGCATATACAATTTAATATCATGAATTTTCACACAAATTTTCCCAACAAAAATTATTATTAATGAAAAGACGAAAGAAAATATAATATATATATATATATATATATATATATAATATATATATATATATATATTATATATATATATATAATATACATCGAGCAAGAGAAAGAGGGAGAGAGAATATCGAACCAGAGAGAGAGAGAGAGCGAGAGAGAGAGAGAGAGAGAGAGAGATAGAGAGAGAACTAATAACTATATACATGTGGGGACTAATTTATTAGTTGTTCATTTATTTTGAGGTCCTTCATAAACACTCTTACAAATATATGGATCCAAATGGTACATTCCCAGACTAAGATTTAGGTTGTTTTTATTAGTGATTTGTATAATTGCCGATTCCAGTAAATTTCTGAAACATAATCATTAGATCTAGCAATTACCGAGGTATCACCAATTAATACAATGAGATTTTTCACTAAGATGGATAAACAGTGCATTTGAAGTCTGGGCTGTTCTAACTGAATACATATGCTGCTTAATCCGAACACATAAATTTTTACTAGACTGACCAACGTAAAACGATGGGCAATCCTTACAAGGAATTTTGTAAATGATGCTGTTATTTGTTATGGGACTATTCTTAATTGGCATATCTTCAATGGTATTGTTATAGAGAACACTACATTAACATTAAACGATTTAAATATGATTTTGGTGGTTTCAAATCCATGAAAATAAGGTAAGCTTAGTATATTTTTAGGCATTTCTTTTTCATTAATAGCAACATTATAAAACTTTTTGTGAGCTTTATGATAACATAAATCAATTACATGAGGTGGGTAGCAGAAATCGTTTCCTATCTTTTTTATGTATTCTATTTCTTGGTCCAGATATTGTGGACTCGTGATATGCAAAGCGCGTAGGAACACAGAAGAAAAAATTGAAATTTTAATATTAAGATGGTGGCCAGAATAAAAATGTACATATGTTAAATTATTTGTGGGTTTTCTATAAATACTGAATTTGCATTGGAAAGATTCTTTATGTATTAATACATCTAGGAAAGGGATGACATTGTTATTTTCAATTTCAACAGTGAATTTTATGGATGGCACTAAATTATTCAATTTAGACAGTAAATCATTTACATCGATACCACCAGGTAAGACTACTAAGATATCATCGACATATCTGTACCATTTTAAGGGGATAAGTGTGATATTCGGGAGGTGTTGTCTCTCAAAAAATTCCATATATAAGTTTGAAAGGAGAGGTGATAAAGGGTTACCCA
>NC_087210.1:65753493-65758493 GCF_015104395.2 Macrobrachium nipponense
ATATATATATATATATATATATGTATATATATATACATACATATATATATATATATATATATATATATATATATATATATATATATATATATATATATATATATATATATATATATACATCGAGCTACAAATGTCCTTTAATATCAAATTCGCTCTACCTCGGAATTAATATATTTTCATATAGGTTTAACAGAAAGGGAATTTTTTTTTCGATATATAGTATGTATACTATATATATATATATTATATATATATATATATATATATATTTATATATAATTATTTTGATATCAATACTAGTAAAAAATCTGAGTGATTAAATGTCCATATAGTCTGGAACTCTAAAACTCGCCGTGTGGGTAATACAGACAAGCCATTCTTAATATGCTGTAAATGTTCCAATATCATTTCAAGGTAATTTATAATGAAGTCAAAAACCAAGGTACAATTATCCAACATTTTACCAATACTCCCACTGCCTCGTCGATATTATTATGAGAAGCATCAGTCATCAATGCTTAATGACGAGACAGAGTTAAAAATGACGGACGGGCGGGATGGATTATCATCCGTGTAATCACACTTCATCCTGTCAGTCAAGTGCCATCCTATATATACTCATTAGCGCGGAAAATCGAAAGTGACAGTTTCATCCAGTCATGTTCCTACTTATTTTGCTCCCCGGATTCAGACAGTTTTACTAATTACAAAATACAGATTGAGGGCATATCTTATCTGGAATTTAATGTAACGAAAATATTAGCCAAATACTCTCTTTCTCTCTCTCTCTCTCTCTCTCTCTCTCTCTCTCTTACTTTTAAGTCACCGTTGGCTGTTCCTCATTTTATATTTTTGTGTAAATGACTAAACCCAAAAACAATTTGATACCCGCCCTATGGTTTTATTTGTACTAAAGGATATTACAAGTATAGCGCATTAAAGCATATTTTACCTGTAAAGTCAATAGATTCATAAAGCCACTATTATTTCAACTTTATAAATACTGCTAAAGATGAAAAGAAGAGATAAATACAGGTTTTTAAATATCGGAGCAAATACGAAATAATACAAAAGATATATGAAAAAGGGAAAAAGTTATTCCTATAAAACTTGCCTGGATTTGTAGAATATGTTCCCAATAACTTGGTCCGGCCACTTTAAAGATACTAATTCTTTACGACCGAATGTAAGTATTTTTACTTAGATATTCTGGATAGCAAATTCAAAGCTCTCTTAAAAACAGTTTGAAGGCCAATCCTAATTTAACCGAAATGTCGTGGTAACAAAGGAGAGTAAATGTAGGATATTATCGAAGTAGATTTTACTAAGGAAGTATTTGTTCTTTTTTTAAATATTTTAATTCGAGAAAAAAGATGACTAAAATCGCCCCGCCCGGATTTCAGAAAGATAAAACATCCTCTATATATCCACTACATTTTGTCCCTTCGCCATCCCCGTTTCAAGATACTAAATATAGGAACTAGCAAGCGCTGGGATTGGGGGTTGCTCTTACTACAGCCAAATGCCTATTTAAAGAAAGTCTCTCCGAACGAAAGTACGTTGTTAGACCAACATATTTGACTAACTTTGCCCTTTTTCTTCTTTTTCTCTCTGAATAAGGAACTTGTTTGACTAACAAAAACTTTTATGGTACTTGTCTGAATAGGGAATCGACATCTAAACAGCAGTTCAACGTTCTTTCAACTGATGGGAAAAAGTTTCAGAATGCCTTGTGTGGGAGGGAGAAAACGTGGCTCAGTAAATACCTTAGGATTGTGTTGATGATACCCACTTGTGAAATCATGATCTCATCGACAATGTTTAAAACTAGAAGAAACATATTTTGCTTTATAAGTTAAGCTACTATGACTATACGATTACGTCACAAATTTCATTTCGGCGCTAATAAAGAAGGCTAAAAACATTAACCTACAATTCGGAAGTTTTAGGTGAGGAAGAAACCGGAATCTGATGGAGATAAGAAAGCACTTGGCCATTTACCCATTTCCTTATTCCCATCAAGTCCTTTTGTGAACCATTGTCCTGATCGTACCCTGATGTAACAGAAGCCATTTTGGACAAGGAATTTTCAACTCCATACCCATTCTCTTGCAGAGTCTGATTAAGTTACCGTTACGTTTTATGCCTCTAGGGATATTCCCGTGTTCAATTTGGATTCCAAAAAAGTACAATTTAAAAATTAGAGGAGCTGCCCTCCACCCGGCTCAATAGTAAGATACAACCATACTTCAATAAACGTAAATAGTTTAGCATTACTTATTTTTATCTCGGGTTTTTTTTTTTTTTTTTTTTTTTTCGGGTTTTTTTTTTTTTTTTTTTTTTTTTTTATTAACTTGCAATATCACCCGCTGAATATCCACATAAAAGATCCGTCCAGTTTTCACGTCAAATTGGGACAAATTTTTCGGATTCTTATCTCATTAATTCTCTCTTATTCTGAACTAATACAATCAGTCTTGCCTTTCCCGTCTTATTTACTGTACGGTTCAGCTTCAAGTTTTTATATGTGAATCTTTCTTTGTTCTTATTTTTAAACATCCATCTATTAAGAATGATAATCTAACCGCCTGCTGCCACTTTCCCTAACCGTTCCCCATTTGCTATATCCTATATCCTCTTCCGAATCCTTTCAATTTTCCTCTGGTTACATTTCAGTTGCAATAAAAGACCCCCAGGCGTTTCATCGAAAAAAAAAAAATCTAGCCAAAGGGACACACAATATTCAGTCGCTCTCACCTCTTTTATGTATTATTATTATTTTTTCTTTTAATATTCCGTAGTAGGGTATGAAATAGGTTGATAATAATTCTCTGACGCTAAAACAAAGCTTTCAGTCACATTCTCGTTTCCAGCATGAAGAAATTCAAGCAGTGCTTTTAATTTGCGACGTTACGTTATTTAATTAGCTGTTCGCTTCCCCTCCATCTTTTCATTTAATTTTCGTTCCAAGATTTTAATGTCTCCCTTCCATAACCTTACATCTCATCTATTTTCATAGCTTTCTTTTTTCTTTTTATTTATCATCTCTCGTATTGTATATATATATATATATATATATATATATATATATATATATATATATATATATATATATATATATATATATATATATAAGTTTTGTTATTTATCATCTTTGGTATTGTATGCATGTGGAAATGTTTGTTTATATTGTTCTTTATTCACTAAACTTGTCCACAGCCACATATAGACAATTAGACGAGCTTACACATCAACTTTCATCTATCTCTCTCTCTCTCTCTCTCTCTCTCTCTCTCTCTCTCTCTCTCTAACAATGTACTTCTGGTATAAATTTCAATGGATATTTAATGATGCCACCAGAAGTTGTAAACATCAACAGTGTGGAAGAGTTTAAAAAAAGCTAGACAAATCATTAGGAAACTAGGAATGAGAAGTAAAACCTGCTCCAAGAGATAAGTAAGCACACGATGTCTCTTTGGATGGACTAATAAGTCTTTGAGACATCCTAATCCTTGTAACTCCAGATAACTTCTTCGGAATTTTTCGTTGTATTGCTCGTGTTTCATCTGACCTCTGAAAAGTTTGCGAACTTTCATATAAATCAATATTTTACTCTAAACCATCTCTGAAGTTTCAGCCTCTCACTTGTATCTATTGCCTCCCGTTATTCATTCCTTCGGTTGATTTATGTTCTCAGTTATTGTCTTTCTCTTTATCATTTCGCTTTCACTAGAAGTTAAGATATATGATTATTGGCTACCTTTAATTGCTTTCTTTATGGGGCAAAGATTCGTTACATGAATATTGTGGTATTGGATAGTAACAAAAACTCTCTTTATATTAATTTCCAATTCAGTATTCAATTGTTATATTTCAATTACGCTACTAAAAGCTTTTCTCTTCAAGCTACACTCTTGCTCGTAATATCAATTGATGTCACCTATATCTGTTTTATTTAAAACTTTTTTTATTTAATATCCTTTCTTATTAACAACAATAGTCAATTTGACATTCTGGAGAAATTTTTTGTTTCTATTTTTCTCTGTTGCAAAAATTGAGACATTTTGTCCCTTTTTTTCTTCTCCTTCTTTTAATTTATGGTGCATTCATAGATTTCGAATCCTTAGATCTATAGAAATTCCCAATACAAACTTTACTTCATTAATGAACTATTTAATCGTTGTTTAACGATATGGCTACATTTGTATGTTTTTCATCGTTCGCAGTATCCTTTTATTTTATTATCTATAGACTGAGAGAACTCTGCCGTTGATTGTTCTAATTGACTTCCACCCTAAATTAATGATTTACCGATGGCCTCGGCTTTTGTACCTCCCCTCAGGTACAATTTCCATTTTGAAGAAAGATTAATGAACCCATTACTTCAATCTTTGCCCTCTCCTCTTCATGAAAAAAAAAAAAAAATTAGGACAAAAAGAGCATAACGATAGTTTCAGTTTTGTAAATCTGCTATTCATCTTTTTTGTAGGATTATATCTACAGTGAAAATTTCATCGTATATTCATCGCCAGTTTTTCAAATGACCACTACTTTGCATTTTCCGTTTGTATATCAATGCGCTTGTGATTATATTCAGTCCATCGACCTATCCACAAGATTTTCCAAAATGTTATTAAAGGATAGCTAGTGCATCAGTGAATAGATTCAGCAATCAATCTAGTCAATATCTTCAGCAGTGAAGTCTTATATGGGTAAAATATTACTGAATATCAAAGATGAACAATTTCTCAATTACATGCTGAACTCTCCCATATAGTATCCATAATGGACGTGGTAATCATCGTATCTAACGGAGAATGACAAAAATCAGTTAAGTTCTGAAGTGGTATATCAATGCGCTTGTAGATTTATTTCAGTCCATCGACCCTATCCACAAGATTTTTCCAAAATGTTATTAAAGGATAGCTAGTGCATCAGTGAATAGATTCAGCAATCATCTAGTAATTATCTTCAGCAGTGAAGTCTTATATGGGTAAAAT
>NC_087210.1:65760993-65770993 GCF_015104395.2 Macrobrachium nipponense
GGGACTTCTACAATAAGACCTATTTTCCTTCCCAATTTGCTGGCGTTGTGTTTACCACCTTTCAGGCAATGCTCGAGGCGGTTTTTGGAAGCCCGTGATTCGAACCAAGCAGTATCGGTCTCAGTCGGCTGCGAGACGTGATCTCGGACAGAGGTCAAATTGCCAGCCTCCCAAAATTAGGCCTACCCACGACGCACTGGTGGACACGAACCCCAGACCTGAACAGAGGTCGGACCGCATTCTTCTACAAGGATACACAGAATATTGCATAAAGGTATGTCTGAAAGTGTAAACTTCAACCCAGCACCTTTTACTACCATACGACTCTTGCTAAATTCATTTTCAATTCTCATTTTTACCCCTTCTACATCAAAGCCCTTTGTCCTCATCGGGCCACGTGCTCCCCTTTAGTGACTTGTTAAAGACCAAGCTTTCGTGTATACCTCAGTGAACCATTCGAGTTTACCTTCCCCAATGCTAGAGAATTAATCAGCCTTAATCAAAGCAAGAAGTCATTTTTCCTTTTATCTCGTTTAATCTGGGATTCTTTTCCAGATTCCCTGAGCCACGTGTCATGTCTCTGCCCGCAAGTGTTGCATTACCCAAGTGTATGAAAACCAGCTATAACGCTCAACGGAGCCATCATTTACCTTTTCTCCAGCCCAGCACGGGCCTTTAGTAAATAAATAGTTTTAAAGTAACGAGCTGAGTTTTCTGGCGACCTTCCCTCTAAAGTATTCATTAATAACTATCAGTTTACGGTAAGTTAAAGCAATTCCCTCTTGAAATCCCTCAATCATTTCTGTTTACGTATCTAGCTTCTTCTCAAGGCCCTATATACGTAACATTGTCGACCTCGCCGAGGATCGAATCCGGGCTTGCTTAAAAAAGCTTGTAAATCGCGTTATCCGTTGTAAAACGTAAACTGTAAATTATTTTACAAAGCGTAAATCAAGCACACTTGCAGGGAAAGAAGACACACTGACTCACGGTAAGGTATTCCATTCATTAATATGATTGTTTTCTATAACCAATGTTAGCTTAAGGTACGTTTAAGTATTTTTATTGTAGAAGTGTTTAAAAGAGCGTAGGTAGAAATCTTATTATTGTAACGGCGAACGCGCCAGAGCTTTATTTTAGCGGCGAGCAAACAATTTGCCCCGCGAATTTTCTGTTACTTTGTGCTGTCCTCGTAGGAGCTCTCACGAACACGTGTCAGATAGATGCAGAAAGAAACCAGATCAAAACTAGGAAGTGCTTTGCCAGGGTTTATTGCTGTGTTTGAAAGCCTAGCTAGTTAGGAGTGTTTTACTAATAGTTACGGCAAAAGAAGTGTACAATTCTTTTGTCTGTGATATGTTAGGGTATTCATTTTTAACTTAGTTTTCATTCCAAGTGTTGGTAACCTCTTACCTCTCAGCTAATTCAGCTTCGCGCTCTCTCGCGCCTGCGCGGTCTCAACCAACCTTCGTCTCATTCACAGCGGCAGCCATGTTTGTTTCCTCTTTCAACCTTATCTAAACAATTTAAGCAAAGTAACGTAAGTCTCGAAGTTTTAACGTAAATAATATCGATCTCGGTACTAGTATCTATCGTCCTGCCAGAGAAATTAACGTAATTCGCCTTGAATAAGAAACTAAACGTTCGTGTTGTAAATCGCCTCGCATTTACAGGGAATCAGCTGATTCGCCATCAATGCTAGCACACCGTGGTGCTAACCCGCTCTTCTCGCCTCACGTGTTCCACCTCGCATCGCTCACTCGCGCGCTGGAGGCGAAAATTTCATTTCACTTAACGTAAACCTCATTTACAATTGTTTGCTAACATCGTTTTCAAATCCTTACCGTAATTTTTCACTTGTCCTTACGTAAAGTTAACGTAAATCTTAAAAGTAGAGTCACTTGCAAGAATTTGTTACGTAAAACGCGTCTTTGTAAAATTCATATTGAAACGCAAATCATTTCATAAGCGCGAGCCGCTAATAGTACGTAAAAATCGTTCACCACGAGCGCGTTATCATTTTTCATAAAACGTTATCCAAAGCAATTCTTTCATTTCACGTTAACGTAAGTAAATCATTTAACGCAAGTTGCGTCATATTAAACTAACGTTAGTAGTTCAATTCAATATAAGGGAGTTCATTCACATCATTTTTCATTTTTCTCCTTCCGAGAGAGAGAGAGAGAGAACCAGAACTCAGTATTCACGAAGCCCAAGAGTACTACATCTACCATTAATTATAGCATGCCGAATTAACCTTATTTTAGTCTCTTGTGTCTTTCATTTACACAGCGTGATACGTACGCGCATGTGTCCATTGCAGTTTGCAAACATTCATTTATTTCATTTACCGAGTACTTCAGCGAGGGACTGAGCATTTTCAATTATCATTACCTGTCGTTGCCCGAGTGGTCTTGTTCATTTTTTATCACAAAAGACTTGCGTGTACCGCAAGCACAATTCGCACAGTGTGCCACGCAAATTCATTACTTCCAGACAGGGAAGTCGTTACCAGTTTAGGACTGGCCACCACCAGTGCACGTCAGGTCTTACCATTTTACAGTGCCACTAATTCTTGACACTGTCCATCGACTGGCTGCTGAAGTACTCCCACCTTTTACTTTCTCTCCTCCACTATTACCCTCTGCCATGAGCAGTGCCATTTCACTTCAGTATATTTAAGTATACTGCATGTAGTGTCCGGGACACACCAGTGCTCCAGCCTCCATAAGTGCCATTGCACCTGTACAGGCCGTACAGGTAGCCATTAAACCTGCGTGTCCGTCCTTACGGAACGCCAATTCATTAATGTCCGTGTACGAGGATCAGTGATCTTTCGGACCATCCAAAGGGAACGCCTCCCGAAGCGCCGCAATACCAGCCCTAAGTGCTGACAAACCTGCGTGTCCGTCCTTACGGAACGCTCATTCATTATAGAGTATCCACCATTTTGGATCACTGAACCAAGGAACGCCTCCTCATAAGTGCCGTGCACCTGTATTGGACCTACAGGTAACCCATTCCAGCGTCTCCCAACTTAGGAACGCCCTTAAGTGTGACGTACGCCGTACACTCCATCGATTTTTTCACCTCAGCAGAAGGTGCCATTCACAAAGTGCCACCGAGCACCCAGTCTTTTCACTTTTCATTACCACATTGCAGAACCCATTTCCAAGTGAGTGCCACTTTCCACAGTAGGCACTCCTATTCCATTCAGTACCCTTTCCTGGCCATTATTTTCATTTTCTTCCGAGCCTCTACTGTAGCCTAAGGGAAATGTCTTCCCCTGCTTCCCGTGACTTCTTTGCCAGAGAGCTAGAGAAGCTCGGAGCCCTCATAACTCTGGGCAAAGAGGCCGGTTACACTGGACCAGCACTTGACAGTGGATAAAGGCGCAGGCAGGCTGCTGTGCGCCTGCAAGAAAAGATAAGAGAGCAGAGGAGAAAGCCAGAGAAGCAGAGAGAGAAGAAAGAGAAGCAGAGAGGAAAGCCATAGAAGCAGAAAGGAAGGCAAGGGAAGGAGCGAAAAGCATGAGCTCGCTCTCAAGGAGAAGGAACTCGACATCAAGCGGGAGAAGGCCCGTAAGGAGAGTATCCTAGCTCAAGCCACTCTGCCAGCTTCCAGCCCTGCACCCACTGTCTCTCTTAGTCCCGCCGTCTCTGGTCAGCCTGACATCCTTTCTATTTGTGAGCCTGGTCCTGATCCAGTGCCGGAGATAGAAATTCCTGCCGCATCCTGCCAGCCTTTTACCTTTTTACCGCCTACCTCCTCCCTTTTGGAAGAGGTAAGCCCACCAGTTGACCCCGGACTTGTTTCCGAGGGTGATCCAACAGAGGACGTTTCACCTGTGCCAGAGCACACTGCCAGCCTTGGTGACTCCACAGATTCGCAACCTGTGGGGCCATCTCGGTCTTATCATCCAGTGCCACGGAAGAGGTTCTGGAACACGTTCTGCCGAGACTGTGGCCGCAAGGGTCACATGTCTGCCAACTATGGAGGGTGCGCAAATTTT
This sequence comes from Macrobrachium nipponense, assembly GCF_015104395.2. Taxonomy (NCBI): domain Eukaryota; kingdom Metazoa; phylum Arthropoda; class Malacostraca; order Decapoda; family Palaemonidae; genus Macrobrachium; species Macrobrachium nipponense. Next base: position 65,765,006 of record NC_087210.1, read on the forward strand.
AATATTCCTGCCATCGCAATGGCCGTCACCAATCCTTCTTCACTAGGACCCCCAGCTAAGGGCCCTATAACAGTCGCACCCTCCAAAAGCCATTATCCGCCAAGCCACGTCAGAGCCTACGACGACTCTGGCGCTCAAATCTCCCTGATACGGGAAGATCGAATCCCCCGAGGGGCTAATATTGACAGACGTCAATTGATAACTATTGAAGGCATCAATCACATTAAACTGATCCTTCCGACCGTCCAATTGAGGGTCACCAGACCTCACTTCTCCAAAGAATGTACTCTTGCAGTTGCAAGCTACATCCCAGGAGGTTACGACCTCCTCCTAGGGCAAGGACATGAAGTCTCCCTCACGTTCAAGAAGCCTAGGGGTCCTAACCCCTATGTCAATCACTCCAAAGCACGGAGTCATCGAAATTCTACTTCCTCCAGGAAGTACGTCCACCAACAGTCTCCCCCGTTACCAAGGAGGGAGATTGACCATTCACAGTTCCGTTGCAAAACCTGCAACGTAATAGGGCACTCCACGAATTGGCCTAGGTGCCCTAGCCGACTACCAGCAGCGGACAATGTCCATTTTCCACAAGGCTTAGCCTTCAACAAGAGACAGGAGCCTCTGTCTCCCATTTCCAAGGGCAAGCTGAGAGGTATTGCACCTCCAGTACCCGCCACAGGTCCAGTCGACCTCAACTCTCTGCCAGTGCCACTTGGCAGCACTGAGCAGGGCCAAGCTCCGTCCAGCCTGGACGTAGAGCCACCACCGGACTTGACCTCTGCGCCTGGCCCTGAGCTAGCGCCGGCGCCTAACCTAACCAAGGATCCTCCTACAGGAGATCCTCCAACAGGCATGGAGCTTACCGCAGCCCATGGGCAACCCAAAGTCCATGAGTCTTCTTCACCCTCACCACTGTCGCCCGAGGATGAACCTCCGGCAGACCTAACATTCATACCTCCTCTGGAAAACCAGAACTGCCCGACCAGGAGTCAGCCTGGAGTTTTCCCCTTACGACGGCTGCCGCAGCAGCCGAAGTGAGGACCTCCCCTGCAGTAGGTTCCACCTCTACGACGGTTGCTGCAGATACGAAGTAGGGTGTTCTCCTGAAATCCCTCAGGCTACCACTGCCTCTGCTCCTGACCCCGGCGTTTCTGGCCTTTCCCCAGAGTCGGTGCCTCCGTCTACTCCAAGGACTGGTATAGCCAGGTCCTGGAGGAATAAGAAGAAGAAGAAGAAGGGACGTCATTAACATACTAACAAAAGAGCCCACATGCTCTCCTTGACACCTGTGCCCGAGGTACAGTGTCGCATTCAATTGCAGAGTGATCCAGGCACCTACCCAGAGAAGGTAGCCAGCCCGATCCCTGCCAGTAGCACTAACCCTCTAACCCCTAGCCATTGTAATACTAACCCTCACTTAAATATAATTACCTCATTGCATTTCCCTCCTGGTAAATTAACCACTCATCATCCCCAACGCATCATTACCTCTCATTATGTATTTTAACAATTCCGTCGCTGAACTACTGCTGTGCGTACCACACTCTGGAATGATTGCGTCTTCATTTAACTGTATTGAGTAGGTTAGGCTAATGATTTCAGTACCAGGGCATTAGGTAGTTAGTAAGTAAGTAAGAATTTTCAAGTTGGAACCCTTATCTAGGGTAGAGTAGACTGTCGTCACAAGACAACCTGTAGTTTTATATATTAGGCTAGATTACATCCCTACATTAAGTTAGTACACTTAGCATCTTTGCCTATAAGTTAGGTAGGCCATTGTAGTCAGCCGTATCGCTGCTCAAAAAAACTTCAAGTTAGAGTAGGAGAACTGGGTTGTCGAGGCGATCAACTTATTTAAGCCAAGACCTTCACGCCCGAAAGGGAGTGAATGCCTTCTTAACAGGGGGAGCTGCTACGTCTATAGAACGCCTCGCCTTCCCAGCAGAGTTTTAGTTATATTTAATTATAAAAGTAGCAGCCATGCCGTCTCCTGAAGCTACTGTTTTGTTGGGAGAGTGGGTATGTCGTAGGAATGATATTTCCGGTCTGACGGAAGCTTAGGGTAAGAGAGGCAGGTCACAAGAGTAGCTAGGCTTCGAGATGGATTTTAGTGGACTTCTACAATAAGACCTATTTTCCTTCCCAATTTGCTGGCGTTGTGTTTACCACCTTTCAGGCAATGCTCGAGGCGGTTTTTGGAAGCCCCGTGATTCGAAACCAAGCAGTATCGGTCTCAGTCGGCTGCGAGACGTGATCTCGGACAGAGGTCAAATTGCCAGCCTCCCAAAATTAGGCCTACCAACGACGCAGGTGGACACGAACCCCAGACCTGAACAGAGGTCGGACCGCATTCTTCTACAAGGATACAAAGAATATTGCATAAAGGTACGTCTGAAAGTGTAAACTTCAACCCAGCACCTTTTTACTACCATACGACTCTTGCTAAATTCATTTTCAATTCTCATTTTTACCCCTTCTACATTCAAGCACCCTTTGTCCTCATCGGGCCCGTGGCCTCCTGCTCCCCTTTGTGACTTGTTAAAGACCAAGCTTTCGTGTATACCTCAGTGAACCATTCGAGTTTACCTTCCCCAATGCTAGAGAATTAATCAGCCTTAATCAAAGCAAGAAGTCATTTTTCCTTTTATCTCGTTTAATCTGGGATTTCTTTTCCCAGATTCCCTGAGACCACGGTGCATGTCTCTGCCCGCAAGTGTTGCATTACCCAAGTGTATGAAAACCAGCTATAACGGCTCAACGGAGCCATCATTTACCTTTTCTCCAGCCCAGCACGGGCCTTTTAGTAAATAAATAGTTGTTAAGTAACGAGCTGAGTTTTCTGGCGACCTTCCCTCTAAAGTATTCATTAATAACTATCAGTTTACGGTAAGTTAAAGCAATTCCCTCTTGAAATCCCTCAATCATTTCTGTTTACGTATCTAGCTTCTTCTCAAGGCCCTATATACGTAACAATATATATATATATATATATATATATATATATATATATATATATATATATATATATATATATATATATATATATATATATATCTAATAAAAGGAGCCCATACAAACACCAAAATGTAGAGAGAAAAGTACTATATTTCAGAGTACTGCTTGTCTCTACTCTTCAGGTATATGAATGAGAAAAGTTTACAGAAAAGGTGGTATTTATACCAAGAGATCCGTCCACAAGTAAGCCAATTTAGGTCACCCCTCGCTGATAATCTTCCTTTAATCTTCTTAAGCGTTGTTGAATGAACACTGCGTCGACGACATCTGAGATCCACGCCCCTTTTGAGATGTTCATACCTGCTTCTCTTTATGAAAGGCCGATTCCATCATTTGACTCTTGTACCGGCAGTTGCTGCTATAAATTACACGTGACATATTCCAGTTTATTCTATGGTTATGTTCATTTATATGGTTGAAAATAGCCGAGTTCTGTTGTCCATACCTAACTGACCGTTTGTGTTGTATTAATCTCTGGGGAAGTGATTTACCTGTAAATCCGATGTAAGATTGGTCACAGTCCTGGCATGGGATTTCATATACCCAGAGTCTTTGGGAGATGTCTTTTGTTGGACGTTAATCAGGGATTTGGCTAAGATATTTGGGTAGGTAAATGCAAAAGGGTTGGATTTTCCCAAGGGTGTGAGTTACTCTCTTAATCGTCAACAGGTGAGGAATTTTTATTTTATTGTTGGGTGTGTCTCTGGTCTTGTCTTTAGGGGGTCGGTAGAAAATTACGATTTGCTTTTTTGAATTGCTTTCTCTCAATTATATTGGTCAGGATACTTTAAAGATGAAAGTTGCTTGCGAATTAGTTCAAATTCTTTTTCCAGGAAATCTGGGGAACAAATTCGTTAGGCTCTTAAGAATAGGTTGCTAGCTACACCTATCTTGATAGTAATGTCGTGATAGCTAAAGTAGTGAATATATGAAAGTGAGAACGTTGGTTTTCTGTATATGGTAATTTGTATTCTGTCGTGTCTCTGATTATTAAAACATCAAGAAAAGGAATTTTGTTGTCTGTTCCCCATTCAACTCTAAATTTGATGCTGGGCACTAATGCGTTTAATTTTGAGAGGAATTCATTAAAATTACTCCACTTATTATCCCAAAATGTTAGGATGTCATCCACGTATCTCATCCACAGCATGTTTTTGGGTTTTATTGCATTTATTACTGTAGTTTCAAAGTATTCCATGTACAGATTGGCTAAAATAGGACTTAAAGGACTACCATACTGCACCCGAATTTTTGCTTGTAGAATGATTCCCCGAATGAAAATACGTTATTAGATGCACATAATTCAACTAACTTTATTATTTTTGTCAAGCCGCCAATGGGAAATGATCTGAATAGGGGGATAATTTTTTCCGCTTACAAAACTGAAGAACGTCCTGTACTGGTACTTTTGTGAATAGGAAGTCTACGTCAAGGCTTAAAGTTTTATGTTGTGAAGTGGTATATGTGCTTCTCTGAATTTGTGACAAAAATCTTCCGAATGTTTGATGTGACTGGGAGAAAAAGTGCCTAAAAAAGGAGAAAGGAGGCAGCTAACCATTTAGAAATTTTGTAATTGAAAGCTCCGGCGAATGAAACGATGGGTCTGAATGGAAGATTGTCTTTGTGAGTTTTGGGAAGGCCATAAAAAAAGGAGAAAGGAGGCCAGCTAACCATTTAGAAATTTTGTAATTGAAAGCTCCGGCGCATGAAACGATGGGTCTGAATGGAAGATTGTCTTTGTGAGTTTTGGGAAGGCCATAAAAGTAGGGTAAATTACCCTACTTTTATGGCCTTCCCAAAACTCACAAAGACAATCTTCCATTCAGACCCATCGTTTCATGCGCCGGAGCTTTCAATTACAAAATATCTAAATGGTTAGCTGGCCTCCTTTCTCCTTTTTTATCAAGATAGGTGTAGCTAGCACCTATTCTTAAGAGCCTTACGAATTTGTTCCCCAGATTCCTGGAAAAAGAATTTGAACTAATTCGCAAGCAACTTTCATCTTTAAAGTATCCTGACCATATAATTGAGAAAGCCATTCAAAAAGCAAACGTAATTTTCTACCGACCCCTTAAAGACAAGACCAGAGACACACCCAACAATAAAATAAAAATTCCTCACCTGGAGACGATTAAGAGAGTAACTCACACCCTTGGGAAATCCAACCCTTTTGCATTTACCTACCCAAATACCTTAGCCAAATCCCTGATTAACGTCCAACAAAAAGACATCTCCCAAAGACTCTGGGGTATATGAAATCCCATGCCAGGACTGTGACCAATCTTACATCGGATTTACAGGTAAATCAGTTTCCCAGAGACTTAATAAAACAACACAAACGGTCAGTAGGTATGGACAACAGAACTCGGCTATTTTCAACCATATAAATGAACATAAACCATAGAATAAACTGGAATATGTCACGTGTAATTTATAGCAGCAACTGCCGGTACAAGATTCAAATGATGGAATCGGCCTTAATAAAAGAGAAGCAGGTAATGAACATCTCAAAAGGGGCGTGGATCTCAGATGTCGTTGACGCAGTGTTCATTCAACCAACGCTTAAGAAGATTAAATTAAGATTATCAACGGGGGTGACCTAAATTGGCTTACTTGTGGACGGATCTCTTGGTATAAATACACTTTTCTGTAAACTTTTCTCATTCATATACCTGAAGAGAGAGACAGCAGTCTCTGAAATATAGTACTTTTCTCTCTACATTTTGGTGTTTTTATGGGCTCCTTTTATTAGATGGAATTCTGTTATTACAGAACATTTTTACCAGTCATATATATATATATAGTATGTATATATATATATATATATATATATATATATATATATATATATATATATATATATATATATATATATATATATATATATATATATATATATATATATATATATATATATATATATATATATATATATATACTTGTAGGCTTCCAGGGAAAGGCATTCGATATAAT
>NC_087210.1:65775993-65795993 GCF_015104395.2 Macrobrachium nipponense
ATACCCTGAAATCAGTTTTTAGATCATAAAGAGACAGACAGAATTGTCACTTACATTACAGAACCAATCACCTGTCTCATGGAACCAAGAAATAATACAGGCAACCCAACAGAACTCTCGCTCACCCAGAATATCAGCTTGCACGCAAACTCTCGAGCTAACGTAAACTTCAAACATTAGTGCGTGTAAAGAGAACCTTGCCAGGATCTGAAACATTAATCCTTTCCGAAACTCTGAAAAACACACGGATTATCCGTCACACAAGCCATTTATACAGTCGGCTCACAACAACAATGTAACATTGAAGTCTGTAATCATTTGAATACCACTTTAGTAATCCACAAAAATCAACATATCTTGGATGCCGAAGTTTATAAACATCGCATTCTTACCGTAGCTGAGATAAATCACGCTCAATCAGTTGCGGATGAACCCCTTTTGCAATCTATAAAGAACAAAATCAATAAGGACATTCAAGAAGAAGAAATTCAGCAGAAATTCTTGAATTTTCTTTTAACTAAATCATCATGATGTTTTTTCCAATACGGATGGAACCTTAGGAAAAACGGATGTCATCGAGCACCAAATAAGGCTCAAGGACAAACAGAAAGTAATCTATGTACCTTCGTACCGACTTCCTATGAAATTTCAGAATGAGATAACAGAGGAAGTAGGTAAATGCTAAAAGAAGGAGTCATTAGGAAATCAAACAGCCCTTATAATTTTCCGTTAATAGTAGTACCGAAAAAAGATCGAACTTGGCGGATATGCATAGATTTTCGTCGTTAAATTAAAAATGAAGAAACAATCCCTGACAGATTCCCAGTACCATGTACCGATGATATTCCTATCTCTACTAGGTCAGAAAAAAACAAATATTTCACAAGCTTAGACTTACTAAAAGGATTTCATCAGATTCCGTTGGAACAAGAGAGTATCCCATACACTGCCTTCAGCACAGCCAGGGGACATTATGAATTTTTGCGTATGCCTTTTGGATTACGTTGTGCTCCTATAACTTTTACTGCTATGATAAACATCGTGTTTGGAGACTTGTTAGGAGATATCCTACATGCCTACATGGACGACCTAGTAATCTTTCCACCCAACCCATTAGAAGAACATTTACGTAAATTAGAGTTAGTGCTACAAAGACTAAGGCAGCATAATTTAAGGGTAAAGATAAGTAAGTGTGAATTTTTTAAAACAGAACTAGTCTATTTAGGTTTCACGGTTTCTAGTGAAGGTCTTTAAAGTCGTACATGATAAGGTGTCGGCTATCCGTAACTTTCCGATACCTACTAACGTCAAGGGAATACAGCAATTTTTAGGCTGTAGCGGCTACTATCACCGCTTTTTAATACGCAACTACTCAATCATAGCCGCTAAACCCTAACCGATCTTATAAAAAAGGGCGTAGATTTCGTATGGTCTGAAATGCATCAACAGGCGTTCGATAAATTGAAAGATGAACTGTGTAGTTCTCCCATCTTGAAATTTCCTGACTTCGGTAAGGAATTTTTCATAGCAACAGACGCCTCGATACCCCTAGGATTAGGTGGGGGTCTTTGCTTCAACAATATGATAAACAGTTTTTCCCCTATAGCTTTTTTATTCACGTAAACTGAGACCTTCCGAAAGTAAATACGCAGTAATAGACAAGGAAGGGCTCGCTATTGTTAATTCACTCGTGCATTTTAATTCATAATATACGGTTTATCCCGTCAAGGTTCTCACTGATCATAAGACCCTAACCGACTTCTTTAAAGGCTTTAGTCACAGCCCCAAGCGAACTCGGTGGCACATGATCATTCAGGACTTTGGCGCGAGGATCGGGTATTGTTACCTGGAAAGCAAATATCATTGCTGGACGCATTATCACTGCAACCTCTTCATCTTGTACCGAGCCATTAGCTGAATTAATAGATATCTCAACCTCCACGCCCATTGTTAAAACTATATCTGAACAGGAAGATCTGGGCTGGAGTGCTGAACTATTACAGACGGAACAAAGAAAAGATCCGCAAATAGAAAAAATCATCATTGCGTTAAACGGAAATCCGAAGGAAAAGGAATACCTAAAGTATAAGCAGCAGAATTATATCATACAGGACAATATCCTGTGTAGATCCGTGACGAGAAACCCGCAACACACCGCAGCTGAATAACCAACCAGGTGGTGGTGCCTATCTCACTCATACCCACTGTCTTAAAAATGGTTGCATGAAAATCCACTGCACGGACACCCGGGTTATACCTTGATGTCACAGAAAGCCAAATCCTTATTTTATTGGCATACGATGCTTACAGATATAAAAAAACACAGCACATAGCAAATTGTCGCACTTGTCAAGAATACAAAGGGCACACGAAGACACCTGTCAGCCTAGGGGCTTACCCGTGCCAAAATCAATCCTTTGAAAGAGTACATTTTAGATTTATTAACCGGATTTTCCGAGTCAGACAGAGGAAATAAGCATCTCCTAGTAATTATAGACGCTTTGACTCGATATACAGAACTTATAGCGCTTAAAACAAAAACCGCTGGTCGAGTGCGCTAGGAAGTTTTACGAGTGCTACATTTGTAAACATGGAATTCCTCCAACATCATTATCTCAGACTCGGGCGGGGAGTTCAATAATCATTTCCTTAACCTCCTTGTGCGAATTCCTTTGTATAAAGAAAATCAATACCATGATCTATCACCCAGAGTCTAATGGGCTAGTGGAAAGGGCAAATCGTGGTAAGGTTTAAACATTTTAAGGGTCACCTTAGGGGGGGCAGACCCCAACTGGGACATTGCCATACCTGCGGTACTAAGCACACTTATCCATGGATCATGTGTCTATTAAAATGACACCGCACGAGGCACTGTACGGTATCCCGGCCCGAACGCCTTTCACATCTTAAAGCCTACAACTAATTTATCAAATCCTCTAAAGGATGTATGGATGCAAGCATAAGTCGATATAATATAATTCGTAAGAATCTAGAAGAAGCACAAATAATAATGAAAAAAAATCATGATAAAATAGCTAAGCCAACTAGAACTATGCCGTGGGCGATCAGGTATACATACAAGTATACGTACGTAAAGGTTTAAATTATAAAACTGACACCTAAGTTTGAAGGCCCGTTTAACATTTTAGAAAATTTAACGGCCAATAGAGTTAGGGTTCAAATGTATCCAAACCCACTGATGTGAGAATAGTCCCATTGGCACATATCAGAATCTAAGGTAGATGGAGTGAGGGAAAAAATGGTTGTATTTATGAAACTTGTATAATAATTTATATATATGTCTATTAATCATATTGTATGTAAACATATTCTTTTACGCGAGTTATTACATATGTTTTACTCATTGCAGGTTTCAAAATGAATCTGTTATTGTTAGGAGTGATATTGTGTATACAGACATCTTTGTTGTATGGAAAGAGCGCTAGGACGAAAGAAATAGAATTTAATCATGGCTCGATTATCGAGAGAATGGATGATGTATTCATCGTGTCAAGTAATATTGTATAGAAGTAGATATGCATGCGATTTTCTTGCCTGAAGATGACGTCCTTAACTTAAAGAATGACCTGATGAGGTTTGCTATTTCGCTAAGGAAATGCACGAACGTAATTTTTCATGCTAACTCAGAGATTTCGCTAGCTCAAACACTAAGCGTCGCCGAAATGTTGTCTTATGACATACAAAATAAAACCGCCGAGGCAGAAGAACTCGCTCGTGACCTGCTGATGTGTCTGTGCGGCACAATACTCTCGAAGCGCCGCAACCCGCTTCTTATTCTGGCTGGACTAAACATCTTAGGATCAGTTGCGAATCTAGGCTTAGGAATTTCAAATCGCCTTAAAGATAAATAATCAAAAAATAAAGAATTGAGTTCTTGCAACACAAAACCGAATTGGCTTTTGTCTGAACTTCGCAGCCAGTTATCCTTCAATCAATCAAATAATGAGTATCGTTAATGAACATTCAAACTAATATCGATCAGGTCGTGGAAGTTCAACATTTGCTGGCTACGTTAGCTTACTATAGTTCGAAAATAGATCATATCCGTGTGATACACATTTTATTGAGAAGTCAAAGGATTACGTAGAAGCGATTACGTTAGCAACAAAGGGTGTGTTATCTCCTCACCTCATGCCTATTAAAGATCTGACGTTAACTTTGGAAAACGGACGGGAGAAACTAGGTTATATTCCTTTATTAGACGCCCATAAAGTAGAGTTCTATTATAGCCTAATATCAGTCAGCGTTGAAAATTATAGAATTATGATCACAATTCCTTTTGATTCTTCCGATGCTTGGCAATCATACAAAAATAGCACCGTTTCCTACTTTCATGACGAATAACTCAAATCCAGTAATTATCCAATTTAACGGGGCATGTACTGATTTCTTCTGATAAGAAATCATTTACAGTCATTAACGACTTAGATAAACTCACTCACTGTTCAGAAGCCATGAATAGTAAAATTTGTACAGCTGACTCTTTTGAATTCTATCCTATATCAACGGATTCATGTGAGTTAGGCATAGTGCTAAACGGCTCTCTCTCATACAAGCGAAGGTTGTCTGGGGAAACTTTATCCCTTTTACGGTAATAAATTCAATTACAGGATGAATAATGGTTCCTGGATTCGTTATGATAAAGCCGGATTCGACGTAGTGTGTCGACGGTACCAAAACCGCCCATGCCCCTATCTTCGTAGGCAAGCCGATGGTTTTGTACAAACTACAGCCTGGGCGTCAGAGTGGTCACAACACGATAATACGTGAGAAGGCGTATTTTGCGAACTATACTTGGGCATCCACAATCATCCCGTCACTACTTCCCAAACAACGCGCGAGTGGCTCATCGTTTGACGCAACTGGCTGAGATGACCCACGCGTCACCGACTTATGCAGGTGGAGAAAATCTTCGCTACTACATTCTGCTAGCCGTGTTCAGCGTGACGGCCATATTGGTTATCGACCCTCAACATCTTTGCTTGGCGTAGGCTGAGGCGTAAACAGAAAGGATCTCCAAGGGAACGTATTGGCCCGTCTAGATGACGTACCCGTTAAACTCAAGTCGTTTGAGTTTAGGGCCGCCTGAACCTGGCCACTTCAGTTTGTGCCTAGGGAATTGTCTGGAATTGTGTTGTGTGTGAAAAGCGGTCCGTATGCTGGCAAAAATGTAGGACAAGAAGACTCACGCCTTTGCATTTGAACAGTTAAAGTATCTCCCCGGGCACCTAGTAAAACATTATAGCCCAATATTATACATTAATATATTCCTAAAGGTATTTTTCGAGCACCTAATAAAATATATCAGCCCTATATATTGCATTTCTGCAGAATTACATAGTTATACTATTATACCATTGTACAATTATATTTATCTATTACAAAGAGTGTCAAGTACTCTTTAACAATTATCCATGATCATGCTATAATCATTATTTAGTAACCTTATTCTTAATCAGGTTACCTATTATCATATAATCATGTATACATGTTAATCTTTTGATTTTTTACCTTTTTATTATTTTATTTTGGGGTACCTAATCGTTATTATTACCAAACATGGATCTATATTTTCCATGCATTTATCTTTGTTTATGAATATGTCATAAAGGGTATGTAACAGAACCTTTTTATGCATTTAATCACTTATTATGTTATACCTAGACGTATGTTACGAGCACGCTCCTATGAAAACAATGTTTAAAGTAATTTTTTTTTGTTATTCAAGGCTTGAATAGGTAGCAGTCCGAGCCTAATGTAATAAATACATTTATTCAATGTACAGGATCTGTAAATATAAACCCATGACCTGAGGTCATGGCATTAGGAGGGTCCTACGTGACCAAAGCAGATCTAGATTACGCTATGCGCTGTCTGCAGTAGCCTGGTCTAGCTCAGAGCTTTGTCAACATTTTTATGTTCATGATAACTTTGCACAACAACTTCCATGGGAAGCGGTTGACCTGTTAACCTACGCCGGAAACTTGTAACTTCCGAGCGGCGGACTACGTATGTTTTATATGAATTTCTGAGATAGCTAATTTCCGCTATCGACGCGATGCTTTAGAATGGCAGTTCCGCGCCAACCATCAAACATATCGGTCTTCCGACCGGAGCTGCCATCTCCTAGTTATGGAGTTACAGAAATAAAGTTCGTTAATCTTTGTTCAACTTATCTGTTTTGAATCATCTCCTTTAGCTAAGAAGAACCACTCTACTAAGATATCCCAAGGAGATGGGAGGAACCAGAAAATACTTACGAATGACAGTCGTAAGGAGAAACACAAAAAAAAAGTCTATCGCCAAGCCAAGCGATGAGACTTACATATGTATACATATATATATATATATGAATAATTATCACATCGAACCGTGATCCATTTATATATCAATTCAAGCTACAAATGTCCTTTAATATCTAAATTCACTTTACCTCCCAAATGATATATTTTCATATATGTACCGAAGGGGAATTTTTTAGTTGATAATAATTTCGTCCCCCCATGGGATCGAACCACCGTCCAAGTGGACGGGGACGAAATCAGGACAGTCTGTTGGCTGATTGGATAGCGTCACTGGACTGTCCTGATTTCGTCCCCGTCCACTTGGACGGTGGTTCGATCCCATGGGGGGACGAAATTATTATCAACTAAAAAAAAAAATTCCCCATTCAGTACATATATGAAAATATATCATTTGGGAGGTAAAGTGAATTTAGATATTAAAGGACATTTGTAGCTTGAATTGATATATATATATATATATATATATATATATACATACATATATATATATATATATATATATCTATATATAATATATATATATATATAATATATATATATATATATATAATATATATATATATATAGATATAAATATAAAGGTTTTTTTTTTTTGCCACGAGGACCAAAAAAATGAAAAAGTGAGATAGCCAGAGTACTTTTGGTCCTATTCGGACCCTTTACTGAGGCAGACTGACTTTTACAAAGAACACCATAGTCAAAAGAAGGCTTAATATACAAACTGACACTACCAAATTAGCCATAAGGGCGATTTTCACTCTACAGAGAGGAGGAGTCGCCATAGGCTAGCCACACCTTGAAGGATACCCGCAGTAAACAAGTGATTCTTCCAGAAAACAGTACATTTTGAAAACAACACGGAGCATATACAATTTAATATCATGAATTTTTACACAGATTTTCCCAACAAAAATTATTATTAATGAAAAGCCGAAAGAAAATATATATCTATATATCGAGCAAGAGAAAGAGGGAGAGAGAATATCGAACCAGAGAGAGAGAGAGAGAGAGAGAGAGAGAGGCGAGAGAGAGAGAGAGAGAGAGAGAGAATAATAAAACTATATACATGTGGGACTAATTCATTAGTTGTTCATTTATTTTGAGGTCCTTCATAAACATCTTACAAATATATATGTCCAAATGGTGCATTCCCAGACTAAGATTTAGGTTGTTTTTATTAGTGATTTGTATAATTGCCGATTCCAGTAAATTTCTTGAAACATAATCATTAGATCTTGCAATTACCGAGATATCACCCCAATTAATACAATGAGATTTTTCACTCAGATGGATAAACAGTGCATTTGAAGTCTAGGCTGTTCTAACTGAATATATATGCTGCTTAATCCGAACACATAAATTTTTACTAGACTGACCAACGTAAAACGATGGGCAATCCTTACAAGGAATTTTGTAAATTATGTTGTTATTTGTTACGGGACTATTCTTAATAAGCCTATTTTTAATGGTATTGTTATAAGAGAACACTACATTAACATTAAACGATATAAATATTGATTTTATTGTTTGAAATCCACGAAAATAAGGTAAGCTAAGCACATTTTTAGGCATTTCCTTTTCATTAATAGCAACATTATAAAACTTTTTATGAGCTTTTTGATAACATAAATAAATTAAATGAGGTGGGTAGCAGAGATCGTTTCCTATCTTTTTATGTATTCTATTTCTTGGTCCAGGTATTGTGGACTCGTGATACGCAAAGCGCGTAGGAACATAGAAGATAAAATTAAAATTTTAATATTAAGATGGTGGCCAGAATAAAAATGTACATATGTTAAATTATTTGTGGGTTTTCTATAAATATTGATATTAAAGTACTCGGTTATCTCGCTTTTTCATTTTTTTCCTTTGTGGCAAAAAAAAAAAAACACCTTTATTTATACATAGCATCACGTTTTATATACTTCGTGATCAAGTTCAGTTCATATATTATCTATGATTATATATATATATATATTTATATATATATATCATATATATATATATATATATATATATTATTAATTATATTATATAATTATATATATATATTATAATAATAAAAAGTATAATAATATATATAGTGTATATATTAATATATGTGTGTGTGTGTGTGTATAATATATATATATATATATATATATATATATATATATATATATATATATATATATATATATATATATATATATACATATATATTTATATAATGGAACGTTTTAATCAGAAGACGGATTGCAGTGACCAGTTTAATATATCATGCCATCATTAATTTAATAGTATAATGGTAGAGTATTTATATTATCAGTACACTAAAAGAAAATAATGAAAAATATTTTGTTACATTCTACGTGTCAATAAACTTCTTAGATTAATAGTTAGAGAGAATATACCTAAAAAAAATACTGAACGTTTTTAAGAAATTTATGTATTCACGTCCCCGTATGGAGCAAAGGCCAACAATACAAAAATGCTTTCTTTGAGACAGAGTGCGAAGGCAGAGATCAAAATAGGTGTGTTTTTGATTGGAGTTGATTCGCAAGTTTCTGTGATTCTCTCTGTCTGTCTGTCTGTCTCTCTCTCTCTCTCTCTCTCTCTCTCTCTCTCTCTCTCTCTCTCTCTCTCTCTCTCTCTCACTATTTACAAGGTCGTAATTTCATCTCGAAATGCTTGTATTTATTGCCTGTTGATTTGAACTGATACACGTAAAAATCTTTTGGAATTTAAAAAAATTATTTTCGTAAGAAATAAACTATTTTACAAGGAACCATTTTCACTAAATAAGGCGTGATCCGACCTCCAGCTTACTCGGGATGCGTACACGATTTTTCTCCTCACGCAGAAGTTGCAAACATTGTAGTTCTAACTTAATGTAAATTAAAACATGCTAAAATCTACGTCAAATAGAGCGTTGTTTCGCCACCGAAAGTCAAAGTAAATACGGTATATTTTACTAGAAATAATATTTCTGTACTGTTTAACATGCACTTTATTTATATTTAACGTTTTCATTCTAATATGTAAATCATAAGTATCCTCTCCTAAAATTCCTGTATCTTTAACTCAACGCGAAAAACTTTTTCAGATAATTTTAGGCTCATCCGTAGATCTCTCCTACCACCCAACATGAACAAAAACAACAATAAAGTATTTTGTAGGCTTACTCCCTGAGTAAGCGAAAATAACATGATGACATGTCTGTAAATATCTATTTAGAAATTTATAATGCCATGGACTTCTTCTTAAGGGATTATTTTCTTTCTATATTTATGAAAGTCTGTCAAATCTAATAAACTAGGAACCCTCCAAAATATATTGACGATACAATTTCAATTCTAATTTTTTCCCCAGAGGCGAACAACACAACAGTATTTGCCGAAGGTAAATGGATAACTTAGTTGAAAATCTGACTAATGGACTGGTGGCTAGGCCACCATTAATGATTAACAAAATGAACTCCAAACTTAGCCAAACAATATGAAAATTTTAATCTTTGTTCCAGAGGCTACTTATGATATGTCGAAAGATGTCCAATGCAGGATTTAATTTTTCCGTTTATCAGTTACATAAACATTGAATTATCACATCCTAAATTGTCTGGTCACATACCTTATAGTCGAAATTAATTATAATAATAATAATATAAACTTAATCTAAGTTCAATTCCAATTACTGCAACAAAATTGTTCGTCTTAGAAACTTGAGTAACTTCTGCTAACACTGAGGAAACGTCAAAGTTTAAAAGATACGTCCACAAAGCCAAAAATAATGAGCAAAGTACACCTGAAGTTTTAAGCGAGCCGTACTGGGAAGTGCCATCCGATATGATCATGAAAATGGTAGTTATTGAGGCATGGTACTGCCAAGGTCAAGAGAGCTAATAATATGACAATGCATTTTGTTTAAGAAGCGGGAGAGCCTATGGGAACTAACCGGTCTCTCATTTCCAGCTACATGAATTACTATAATGTTGTCTGTTATTAATACGAAAGTCGTGTGCTAAGTCCTGTGAGGTGCCCCACTGCGAGCTATGAAGATCTGCAAGTAAAACCATTTCCATCTTTCATTTTGGATCCATGAGTTGTATTTTATGTTCATCGACCATTCTCCTTCGGATCCTGATCCATCCTATTCCCCAGCACTATCCTCAGGGTTTAGTTAGGAGTAACTCAAAAAGAAAAATAGAGTACTAGAAGAACTAACCCAAATTGAAAAGAAAATAAATATAATGAATATAATTGAAACCTGGTATTCCCAAGAGACTGGGAATGACGATCAAATATAAGGGTTCCAAACTTATAGATCAGATAGAAAAAATAGGAATCAAGGGGGAACCGCGATATGGGAAAGACAAAAAACAAGGAAAAATATATGAGAAATATATTAACTCAGAATGTGAACTAATTGCGGTAGAATTTGAATCTGAAAAATTAATGAACATAGTAATATATAAACCCCCTAGTACTAAAGAGTTTGACACAATAATAGAAAAATTCGATGATATATGTAGAAATCACATGGACTGGACTATTCTCCTGTCCGGAGACTTTAACTTTCCTTTCGTAGACTGGAAAGAACGAATAGGAGATTGTGGTTGTATTTATACATATAAAAAAGAGAGTAATAGTAGTGCAGAAGATAAGAGGCAATTCGAAAAGCTATTAGATATGCTACTAGAATACAACATTCAACAAATAAATCACCTGCCAACAAGAAAGGAAAATAGTTTAGACCTAGTATTTGTGAACAAGGTGAATTATGTTAAAGAAATAATAGTTTATAGTGCGATTATATCAGACCATAATGTCATAGAATTAACAGTCCATTCCAAAGCAAGTGAAAACAGAGATAAGCAAGAAATGAAAAAGTGGAAAGGATATGGAAAATACAACTTTTACAGTAAAAATATAAAACGGCAGAAATAAATGAAGAATTAAACAAAGATTGAGATAACATTTTCGTAAGTGATGATATAAAGGTAAATACGAAGAAGAAAAGTAAACATCAGTCATGCATACCAAGAGACAGAAGGATCTTGTTCCAGAAAATCAGAAAGTGGAAAAAGGTCTTGCAAAAGAAAAAAATGCATGGAAAGTGATCAAACTAAAAAGTAAGATAGAAAATGCAGAACAAAAGATTATACAATCAAAAGAAAATGAAAAACGTTACTTGGAAGAAAAATATCAAAGCAAGATGAATAAAAGAAGAATAGAAATAGGCCCTCTAAAAATTGAAGGGAGATTAACGAATGAAAAAAAAAGGAAATATGCAACATATTGGCAGAACGATATAAGAGAGAATTCACCCTTAGAATTGATGATGAAGATAATATTATAGAAGTAAAGGATGAAAATGGTGAATATTTAGCAGACATAGATATTAATGAAGCTGATATTGTGCAGGCTATTAATGAAATTAAAAATGGAGCTGTAGCAGGGCCTGATGGTGTCCCTGCTATTTTGTTAAAAAAAAATAGTTCATTCTATCGCAAAGCCACTTGCAATATTATTAAGACAAAGTGTAGATACAGGCAAGATTTATGATGAGCACAAATTAGCATATATTACCCCTACTTTCAAAAGTGGATCAAGGCTAGAGGCAAGTAATTATAGGCCTGTGAGTCTAACATCACATATTATTAAAGTGTATGATAGGATAATAAAGAAAAATATTATGAAACATTTATTAAAAAATAATTTGTTTAATATAGGACAACATGGTTTCGTACCCGGAAAAAGTACACAAACCCAACTGTTAGTCCACTGTGAGAACATATACAAAAATATGAAAAGCGGAAATGAAACAGATGTGGTTTCTAGACTTTGCAAAAGCTTTGGACAAGGTAGATCATTATATATTAGCAAAGAAAATTAGAAAACATAATATAGTGGATAAAGTAGGAAGATGGTTAAAAGAATTTTTACACAACAGAAAACAGAAAGTTATTGCAAACGATGAGAAATCGGATGAAGCTAAGGTAATATCCGGTGTGCTACAAGGTACGGTGTTAGCTGCATTACTGTTTGTTATTATGATTGCGGACATAGACAGTAATGTTAAGGACTCGGTAGTGAGTAGTTTCACCGATGACATAAGAATAAGTAGAGAAATTACTTGTGATGAAGATAGGAACGCGCTACAAAGAGACCTTAACAAAGTATATGATTGGGCAGAGGTAAATAGGATGGTATTTAACTCTGATAAATTTGAATCAATAAATTATGGAGACAGAGAAGGAAAGCTATATGCATATAGGGGACCTAATAATGAGACAATCACAAATAAGGAAGCAGTTAAAGACCTTGGTGTGATGATGAATAGGAACATGTTTTGCAATGATCAAATAGCAATTCTATTGGCAAACTGTAAAGCAAAAATGGGAATGTTGTTACGGCACTTCAAAACAAGAAAAGCTGAACACATGATTATGCTTTATAAAACATTTGTTCGTAGTCCACTTGAATATTGCAATATGATATGGTACCCACACTATCAAAAGGATATTGCACAAATAGAGAGTGTACAAAGGTCCTTTACAGCTAGAATAGAGGAAGTTAAGTATCTTGACTACTGGGAAAGACTACAATCCTTAAAATTATATAGTCTAGAAAGGAGAAGAGAACGCTGAATGATAATTCAGGCATGGAAACAGATAGAAAGAATAGCCGAAAACATCATGGAGATAAAAATATCAGAAAGAGCAAGCAGGGGTAGATTAATAGTGCCCAAAACTATACCAGGAAAAATAAGGAAAGTACACAGGACATTAATCCACTACGCACCAGCATCGATAATGCAGCGTCTATTCAATGCGTTGCCAGCTCATCTGAGGAATATCTCAGGAGTGAGCGTAGATGTGTTTAAGAATAAGCTCGACAAATATCTAAGCTGCATCCCAGACCATCCAAGATTGGAAGACGCAAAATATACCGGAAGATGTACTAGCTACTCTCTGGTAGACATTAGAGGTGCCTCACACTGAGGGACCTGGGGCAACCCGTACAAGATGTAAGGTCTGTAAGGTAAGGTCCCTGAGGCGCCCGATTTTCAAGAAGAAGAGGGAGAAGAAGAAGAAGAAGAAAAATACGGAGGTATTTACCGAAGGCCGCAATAAGACGATGCCTCACCGACTCAGAAATTGTCGTTCAGCCTGATACTCATCCTGTTTATGTTGATTCGCCTCAGCCTCTTCAAAAGATGCTCGATTGAATCTATGAATTGACCTCGGTCGTTTGCATAATTTACCTTTTCCGACCTTATGTGACGGAAGAGAGAGAGAGAGAGAGAGAGAGAGAGAGAGAGAGAGAGAGAGAGAGAGAGAGGGAGGGGGGGATGTTGTGGATGGGATCAACCTCCATATCTTTAAAGGATAATTCTATCAAACCCGTGCTTGTAAAACCCGGAGTGAGGTTTAAGAAAGAATAGAGGTATAACTGCTAAATGCCATTAACACCTCATTTCTAATTGATAATATAAAAATACGTAATGACTAGACCAGTTTTATATAGAAAATATTGATATTTCAACCAAAGTTATCGCTTTACATTACGCATACAATGATATCGGCAATGCTACGTTCTGTAGTCATGAGAAGCCAGTATTTGGTAATTTTATTTGTGGAACGTAATCATAAAGTTTTCTTGATCCCTTTTTTTATTCCTTACCTTGTTATGCTACGATGCATGAATTAGAAAAGAAAATGACCTAATGAAGTGCATCAAAACGAAATTTGTTTTTCATACTTATTAAATTTAGTATATTCAAAGTGTTTTATATTTTCCATTTATTTAGATAGGTGAAGTTTTGTTTCGCAGTCTTATCAAATGTCACTTCTAGCTTGTGTTAGTAGTGAATATTGTTATTGTAATCCATCATGCAGTGAAGAAATTTAAATTACATACTATGCACGTTCATAGAAAACCGCCATAGCGACAAGTTACAAGCTGCTTGACCAAAATTATCACGGTCAAGCGTCATCTATGGAATCAAATAATCTTCGAACTGCTCTACATGATACGGAGAGAAAGCTACCCATAGCAAATCCTTTCAATGACTTATAGATATACAGGCAAAGAGGATAAAGGATACTAGTTGCTAATTGAATTTATGAATTTTAGTCCATGTGAACAATTGCCAGAATACTTCAAATCCAAACATCAGCATTGCAAAGCAGGCAGAGGTTACCGTTTACTCAAGCTCAGTGATAACAGATGACTGTAATTGACGGAAATGAACAATAAACTAAGAACGTATAAAAGCACTTCGAGTAAAAGACGCTACAACTGCACAACTTATATTGTGGGAAGCATAACAACAGTTCTGACAAAAATTAATAATAAATAAATAATCATGCTGAGTAATATAAAGAATTACAGATGATGTGTCCATAATATAATTACCTTCAGTTTTAATGTTATAAATAAACCATAAATAAAAAAACGTTCTCTTCTTTAATGTGTTCAGAATCAATATCTTTTAAAGCTATTGATTTTCACTGAAACTTGGGGGGAAAAACAACAGGAAAATGGACAGTGTTTTACTCAGAGAGAGAGAAAAGGGGCTACACCTGAGGGTTGAGACCCGCCATTTAGGTTTCTTTTTTTTTTTTTCTTTTTTTTTTTTTTTCGTCCAATTACCAATCAGACGCCACTACGCTTCTCTTACCTTTCCTCTCCAGAGTTCAGTTATCTCTTTTTCTGTGTATTTTTTCCTTTAACGCCATTTGCCCTTCACCCTATTTGTTTTTTATCTTTCTTGAGAATTTAGTTCGTTTGAAACTATAATTGAGCCTATATTTGTAATCAAATATTGTAGAACTTTTTACCTTTCTCACTATCTTGAAACTGAACTATTGCCAAATTCCTATCTGGAGACTTTTATAAAATACGGTACAATTACGTATTTCTTAAATCATTGTCACTAGAACTCGAAATATCCCCTCCCCCCAACCCCTCTTCCCCCATTCCTGAAAAAAAAATGTACACATTATAATTAGCAACGAAAAGGAAATGAGATAAGATATGAATCCTTATTCAAAGTACTTATGAAACATGTACAGTGGTAGAGCTTTGCGTCACATCCGCTGGGTGACAGTACACCTGAACATACAGTCAGTTAATGGAAATTGTCAGTAGCAGGAAGGAGAGGTTCTTTCTTATGACCAAAGATGTGTACTCTTTTCTTGCAGGTTGTTGTTCCTATACCTAAAATGATTTGTTATTAAATTAGAAAATTGACAGTTATATTAGTTTGTTGCCATTAAGCGAGAATAACTACATTTTATAAAAGCTATACGTATCACATATTTCTTTTCAATTAAATGAATCACGGTTTTTATACCTAAACAGATACAACTTAACAAAATAGTCTTTTATAAAACTTCATTCTGTTATATTTACTTCTACCATATCAAAATAAACCAATATTTTAGTTTCTGTTCACCTGATGGCATAATTGTTTTCTATACCCATGTGAAAAGTACGGAAATTATCTCATGGTAAACTAGGTGACGGAAACAACGCGAAGCATTTACAGTAACGTAAAATTTCTTAGTGTGACCAGGAGCCTCCATTATTTGAACTCTATTTGTGGGTGTCCTAGTATGCGGACACTTGTAAAGAATAGCAAAATTATTCATTACAATATTATCACTATTGTAAACTGCTGACTTCCAGCCTCAGAGAAGTCAATATAAAGCCATTATGAGTGTTAATCATTGCAAACTTTTTTTTTTACGCAATTCCACCAATGAATAAGAATCCCATCCAAGTACCAGCTTCAAATATCACATTCTTTTTGTTAGATCGCTTCAAAGAAAGCAGTAATCTGATTCTGGCCACAAGGAAGGAAAATCGGTGAGATTAAACAGCACTCAAGAATTACAAATATGTCGGGAAGCTGTTAAGGGTGACACAAGGTAAATGTCAAGTTCTCCATCCGCTTACACCATTAATCCGGAAACCTGGTCGTGGAATGGAGTGGAATGGAATATGAAATTGAGGCCAGTGGCCAAGGGCTGAGACCTATGAGGAGGAGGTCATGCATCCCTGAAAGGGAAGCTGAAGGTCAGGAGGTTTTACGGGTGCAGCAAAAGGAAAACCTCGAAGCAGTTGCGCAACGAAGATAATGTTAGGAGAGGGCTGAGGGAAGTAAGATATAAGAAACAGAATAAGAATGGAGGGAGCGTAAAGGAATGAAAGGTGTTCCAGGTCGGGCCGAAGGGAAGCTGCAAAGAACTCTAAGGGGACCATAAGACGTTAACCAGTAATTTCATTTTTTCCAAGAAATCTTGATAAAATTATAAAATAGATATAAGGAGTTACTATATACTATGTATTTGGTATAGTACAATGAATTTTAAGAAATGAAAATCTGAAATAGAATAAGAAAATAATGCCATATTTGAAGTGCGTTTGGACTAAAGTTATTTCTGTTTGTTATATAGATGTTCGCGTGGGGTGCACTGTCGGCACTTCATCCCCTCCCCACTTTGGAGGGAAACCTAATCACGTTGCAAAGTTTATTTGCAGCAAGAATATCACACATCATAGTTTTATTCTTCTGGTAAATAAGACATCAAAGGAATCCGGAAAATTCGAAAGAAACGAACTTATTTTATAGCTGCTGCGTCTTCGTTTAACCTGCCACTTCCCATTTTACTGCTGACCTGTTTTGTGATAGAAAGGGGGATTTATTTCCTCCCTTTTCAGTTTTCATTCCTTTCCTTTCTCCCCGGCGAATGTATGAGAATATCTTTTTTCTTCTCTTTTATTCAGCTCATTGTTTCTTGTAACCCATATTTCTTTTCTCTTCGTAAATTGTTTGAATTTTTGGGTATGTCGATAAGACATGGGTATTTAATGTCTTCTTTACATTACCTTTATATTTTCCATCACTTTTGTTCAGCCTCGTCACATCATTTTCTAAAATATCGTCAATTTTGTCTTGAATCTTCTTTTGACCACAAATTTCAATTTACAATTTTTTTTTTTTTAATACCCAGTTCGTTCATCATGGCCATTACTCCCTCTCTCCCTTTCTAGTCCTCTTTCCCTTTGGTCTCTATTGCGGATATTTTTCTTCATATTCAGTCGTATTTTAATGGACCCGATGAGAGAACGGAGCTTGTCGGTCTGAAAGGAGAAATACAAGAAATTTTATGTGAGAACAGGAATGTAAGGAAAAGGATGGAAAGATATTCTCCTGTGTCAAGGAGCTGTAAATGTGTCGTAGTCTCTCTCTCTCTCTCTCTCTCTCTCTCTCTCTCTCTCAACAGAGTGAATGGAAGTCATTGATAACCAGAAAGGGTTTTGCTTTAACCTCATTATTCAGCTGTTCTTCAATATGGAGAGAGATGAAGGCGGATTGACTGATGAGGTAGGGAAAGAGGAATTATCCATAATTATATGGAAATATTTACAAGTGCCTGAATAAAATATTATCAACACTGTTAAGTATTTTAAACCCTGACAGCAGTAAAGTTAGCAGTTTTAAACTTTTCATTATAAAGCGAGTTTTATTTATACGCCATGTTATCACCGAACTCCTCGTATCACTTTGGCAAGAAAACTTGTGTGAAGAGACCTGAAAATTGGAGCATCGGCGTAAAGAATATGCAATTCCCCGTTCAAAAGTATTGATCACTGGTTTTTCCATGATTATCTGATTCCTATAAAGATGACGCACAGGGCTCACAGAGTTCTGGCAGGGAAGCTGTAAAAATTGACGGGATTTTTCTTTTCAGAAAAGTTATGAAAGCATTCTTATTGCCATATTAGCAATCTTCGATTGAATGATTGAAAATCAATATCAAAATAGGACAAGTGACTATATTCAATCATTTAATGACTCCCAGTTTGTTTCAAAGCCAGGTAAATGATCCCATTTCACTCCGACCTGAGGTTTTATATATATATAGCTTCAATTCTCATTAGCTCTTGATATGCAAATATGCACAAAATGGGAGACGTGCAAAAGTTGAATGGTGTGGGATAATATGTAGATAGCCATGCAATGACGTGGATTAGTGATGACAGAAGTAAACAACAAAATGTTTTTCTGGCATGGATATGTTGTATCTTATTATTGCTTGAGCTGATTTATTAGATGGTGTAAAAGAATGCTATAAAAAAGACCACTTTACAATGCAAAACTTGATGCTAGTTGGAGATGCAGATATTTAGTTGCCTTGTTGATCATCCAATAAGAACAATTCACTTGATGCACACAGCAGCTGTGGGTGATCAGCATCCCCTTTGTTTAAAGGGAGCCTGCCTCTATGATTGAATTATTGGCGGAAGATCCTTCTAATAGACATTTATTGCTCCACCACCGTTGATAACCATGTTCTCAAATCATGAGTTGCGAGCTAATCTCGCTACCATGGCCTTTCAGCTTTTTTTACTTAGAGGATATAGTAAGTCTGTACGTAAGCTTTTTCAGGTCTTTTCCCTTCTCTGAAACCCGAAATATTTCATTTTGTCTTATCACCCAACATAGGGTAGATGTTGCATTTCTTGGTGTAGAGCAACAAAAACATAATAAAAGTATTCTTGAAAATGAGAGGAGGAATTAAAAATATTTACATTTCTCATCAGCTGGCGTAAATTAATGGTACAGGAAAGACAGAAAATGCTCTGCAATACATCCGGAACCATGCTTGGATCAAAATAAGAAAAAAAAAACTTATTTGAAATCTTTACCAATGATTTAAAAAAGATGCTGACAAACTTTTGAGATGAAACCTCCGAGTTAATCTTCCATTTGAATGAAAAGATGCCGCAATAGTGTAACGTCTTATTCAAGAGTAATGAGGTTAAGAGACATGGCATGAATGTAAGTATTTCGCAACGGTTCTTTGAAATACCCGCGTATAGATCTCTCTCTCTCTCTCTCTCTTCTCTCTCTCTCTCTCTCTCTCTCTCTCTCTTCTCTCTCTCTGGTTTTTTTTTTTTTCTTCTCCTCTTTGTTCGGTCTTTGTTCTTTTTTCCATTAGTTTGAGGTCGTTCCATTGGATATTCAATTTGTATTAATACTATGGAAATTTTTCTAGGGAAACCAAATATGTTTGAGATTATTTCCAGGAAACAGTCTGAATTCGACCCCACTCTCTCTTGAAAACAGCGTCTCATGTTGATTTTTCTAAGGAAATATTTGGGGAAAAAACGAACCAACGAATTTCCTACTTTAGTTTTAATGAATATTTTTCCCAAAACTCTGGAATAAGTGTTATTTTTTTATACCTACAAACGATTCTGAAATTGTCAACGTCATATTAATTTTCTACTATTTACGTCTCCTAATTAACTTGTAACGGTTTTCTTATTAATTAAAAATAAAACTATGATTTTCTCAGGGGTGTTCGTTTTACACGAAGCTACTAGTAGACTATAGGCAGCCATATTTGAAGACGGGGCAGAAACTTTTTGAAAGATTCTTCCCGATTTATTGAAAACTAAGTGAAATTTCTTGCGGATATCCTCATGGGAGAAAAATAATCTTTACAGTCTTGAATGAGAAAGTTATGGAGGTAATGTATTTATTCGTATGAAATATATGTGTATATGGTTGTTTCAAGCAGGCCTGAATAAACAGCATTTCATATGGAAATTGGCCTTGTACCCTCCAGAAGAAAGTTATGTGATATGGAAATTTTTTGCTCCAGACTACAGAGAT
>NC_087210.1:65798493-65825993 GCF_015104395.2 Macrobrachium nipponense
AGGGAATTGTTTAGGAAAGATATTCCATTTCTAAATAAGAGCGTCAACTTTAACAGCATTGTACGCTAAGAATTTATTTCTTTGTTTTAATATGAAATTTTATTATTTTTCCTCTCTCTCTTTAAATTTAAAAACCTTTTTAAGGATAATGGTCATTTAAAGCACAGACTCGGCCAGAACGCTCAATCTTGTATACACTGAAAGTGTTTGTACTGCGTGAACTATTCATACGAGAGGCGTTTAACAAGGCTGCCTCTTGTCATGTAATGAAGTATTTAAACGCTATGCCATTTTGCGTTACACTGAATGTCGTACAAAGGATTTGTAAATATATCTTTCCACTTACCTCTGTATCGAGGTATTTACACTCCCTCTCAGGAACAACGATGAAAAGGATTCTTAGGATAAGAGTACAGAAGGGCTTTTAGAGCATACGCTAAAAAGGGCTTTCATAATAAACATAAAGAAAAGCTACATTTTGAACTACAAATACAGTTTGTTCTACCGACATTTCTTATGAGATTATTCCTTTTTATCCATATATCCTATAACTGGATTTAAAACCGGTAAGACAGAAAGAGATGGCAGTAATTAAAATGAAAACTAATTTAGGAGCAAAAACCTTACGGTGGAAAAAAAAGTAATTTACCTCCATGAAGATATTTCTAGTATGTGATGAAGTAGTTTCTCTCTTCCAAAGTAAGATTATAATTGTAGTATTTGTTAATTAATATAAAGGAGGCAAGGCTGGAACACTAAACTACAGAAAACCTAATGAATGACACATGAACAAAACCTATCTATTATTAATGAAGTCGAAATCCAGATGAAAAAGACAGTGTCAGTAAACACTGAACTACTTTGTCGAGTTTAAAAAAAATATATTTTCACTGATATTTGCAAGAATATCTTAAAATAAATCAATCAATCAATCAATAAAACGGAAGAAAAATTTAAAAGTAAATCCCTGAAAGTTTTTATTAATCTGAGAAAAAGGGGGGACATCGGTGTTAATGTCTCTTATCTTGAAAGATATAATACTAAAGTTACCTTGAGTTAGAGTTTAAGGTAATGTTTCTCAACAAAATATATGATATTTAGGGTTTTCATTTCGATCGAATAACGTCGAAATTCTCAATAATAAAATTACCAATGAATTTATATAAAGTTAACTATTGATAGTCTTGGCAGAAATTTCTTTCTATTACATAAGTAACTTTGTTGGTTATTCCCACAATCAGAATATGTATTTTTTTTAAGGAACTGACTAATTATGACTGAGATGATGCCGACCCTATGAACGGAAATGACAGCAGTGGGGTTTCTATTTTACAAGAACACTATCAGGTTTTGACATTCTAAATTTTCAATATTGAATCCAAGTATCGTTGTGACCTTTGTTTTATGAAGGATCCTCTTCTGAGAGAATAATGTATACTATATGATTGACCTTACTATGTTTGTTAATATTACACTTACTTACGTATTCATCCCTGAATACGAACTACAAATAGAAATAAATATTACATTTTAAAATATGCGTTTCTAAATCCTGTCACTCAATTCTGAGGTATTGGGACAACCAGTCCCAATTTTTGGGAAAACTTTGATCCCTTCCCCTAACGCAGTCAGTGCACCACGTCCAACGACACCGACCACCCCCCACCCCACCCCACCCCCCACCCCCCACCCCACACGCACGCACACCCCTCAACCCTAAACCACAACTTCCTCCTCCTCCACATCTGTCATCGTGGATTTTTGTCTCTAAAATTCAGCAATTTTTTTTTTCATATGCAATCGGATTGCTAGATAATAAGCCTCCAATGCAGGATTTGTTCTCTCTCTCTCCTCTCTCTCTCTCTCTCTCTCTCTCTCTCTCTGTCGCGTTTCCTACAGAGACTATTTTCATTCAGGATTTTTCCTTATTTTAAACTGGAATTCAACCTCTTGCTGCGTTTTCCTATTAATGCATTATATTCTATAGTGCAAATATATACTTGGGTGTTGTATTGTTTCTTTTCCTTGCATTATTTTCATGTTCTGCATCCGTTGCAATATTATACATAATAATGTCAATTTATTATATTAAAGGTGTAATTCCAGTCATTCCAGAATAACACAAAAAGCGGAAAAAGTATTATGAAACACACACACACAGATATATATATATATATGATATATAATATATATATATATATATATATATATATATATATATACATATATAGTACATATATATATATATATATATATATATATAAACATAAATAAATATAAGTATAATATATTAGCGTAAACTTGTTAATAAAGATAAATATGAAAACTCTATAACACGTTATAGTACAGGCAATGCCGCTGGTTTGAATATCATACTTACTAAATACGTTGTCATCACTGGCAACAAAGTCATACTAATAATATCACTCGTAGAGAGAGAGAGAGAGGTGAGAGAGAGAGAGAGAGAGAGAGACGGAGACAGAGAGAGAGAGAGAGAGAGAGAGAATTATTCGTTATGGTCAAGAGGGTTGTTGGCCCTTTGCCACTGCTCTCGAAGTTGTTTAATCTTTCTGGTGAAAAACTCTCTCTCTCTCTCTCTCTTTAAGCAGTAAGAATGACCGCTGATGAATAGGACATCCTTGACTTTACTGAATTTAATATTCTCGTTTAGTTTGTTTCTTTGTATCTCAGCTTTTTTTATCCATTGAGTTGTTATAAAAATGTGAATTTTCGCTTCTTAAACAAATTTCAGATCAAGTAGCCATGATGGTGCCACTGGCATAGCTATAGGTGCCAACAACACAGTTTACCACTGGGCTGTGGCTGAAAATTTCATGGGCCGAGGTTGGGAGTTTCATGGGCCGTGTTATTATTTCATTTTCGTAGTCCGAAATACACTCTTAGCATATTACTGCCAGAAAGAAAATAGCTGAATGAAAAAAGAACAAAAATAGGTCAGAAATAAAACGTTACAGAAGCGTTAACCGCACGATGGCCCTTCATGTTAAGAATTATGGTACTGGAAGCGTTCCCTCTGATATTCACTGCCACCCGACGCTAATATCTACTTGGAAGCTCGGTTACGGGAGACCCAGCCAGCCACTTAATTAAGCGATATGGACAGCATTTTCTGCTGGACGATGGCCCGCTCAGATTTTGTCATCTATATATATATGTGTGCACATATGGTAAAAGTAATTTATGAAAGCCAAGTATACATCCTCTTTGCATTGGAAATGAAAAATCAAGAGGTGCACAGTTTAAAAATAGGAGAATGAATAATCAATGTTCATTTTTCCAATGGAGCTTGACACCTCAGTTAGCTTTTACGTCTGAAAAGGAGTTTGCAATTACTTAAACTTTTAAAATCTGATAAACACTCTAGAGAGAACGGCAGACAGTCATACAGAGGTAGGCAGGCAGATACACAGACAGGCAGACAAACAGACAGAGAGAAACTTATCTGATCAAAGTTATCTAAAATTGAGGTCTGGATATCGTAAAAAAAAGGTAGCCTCTATTTATTACCTGTATTTCATTACCGTTTTATTTATGATATATTTACACAATTCTTAGCATATTCACTATTCACTCAAACAAATTTCGTGTCTTTAGAATTAGGTAAAGGAAAAGCTCAATGTACCCGACTGAATACGTTTCAAAGTGGAAAGCTTTCGGACTGGACAGCCGAGATGACTTGCTCACATATTGACATTAATAAACTAAACCACTAATAACCCTAATCAAATCACATTTTTCTACATAACATATCCACATCCATAAAGGAAAAGATCAATCTAAAAACAAACAAGGCGTGATCCGACCTCCAGCTTATTTGGGGCGCGTACTAAAATTTACAGTTAAATTAAAATAAAAACGCTACATTTTATTAGAAATAACTTTTTTGTACTGTTTAACATACATATTATTTATTTTTTGCATTTTCATTCTAATAAATAAATCATAAATATCCTCTCCTAAAATTCCTGTATCTTTAACACAACGCGAAACACCTTTCTCAGACCTTTTAGGCATTTCCATAGGGCAAGAAGAACAACAAAGTAGTTTGTAGTGTTACTCCCCGAGTAAGCAAAAACAACTCTATCTTCAGTTTCCTTGGCTACCTTGGGGAGGTGACTGTTTGTCGAGTCATTTCAACGCCAATTCAACAGCATTCAATTTTATGCAACTCCTGAAAACAGGTGAGACCGAAGACTAACAATTAACTCTCTAATGGTAGAAAACCACCTGTTTATTGAAACGGTTGAACATACTACTTAAAACAAACTATATATAACGATCAAGACAGAGAAAATAAACAGAAAGTTAAAAGCTTTCACAGAAAAATGTATTTTAAACAAAATATGTTTATTATGTTTATATTAATGGTAATGCTTGAACGGTTTTAGCTTAAATGACCTACGCACATAAAAATTTCTCTAATATTTTCTTAGAGTAACCTCATTATACATAGCTTCAAATCCCAATATGAATTAAAAAAAAAAAAAAAAATGAGGTTAAAATTTACAAATGCAAGACTACTTATAAGGCCCGTCATATATCTACTGTTTCCAAACGGAACGATTATATGTCACATATTACAAAAATAAAGTATAAAATTCAATATGAAAACTAATTTGGATTCTATACAAAAAACCTATGCCTATATATGACTTATGCATAATACCCTACTGTTGGCTCATAATTGCATCAAGAGACTTTTCGAATAATAAATATCAAAATATTGTTTTTATACAGGAGCCCACCCATTTCCCCTCCCCCCCCATCCTCTCTCTCTCTCTCTCTCTCTCTCTCTCTCTCTCTCTCTCTCTCCTAACTAACACTAAAATTTCCAATGCCGAATCGGAAAAAATAAATCTCAGTAGAAAAAAAGACGTGTATCCATTGTTTTGATTTTTAGGTATTTTGAGGGTACAAAATATTTCTCAGGAAAATAATAACAAAAGCAACAAAAATAATATGGTTAGCATAAATCGACAAACATGAATACCAGTCTTCTCTATTCTCAGCTTCATTCATTTGCAAATCAAGGTTTGCGTATTTTAGGAAACGTGTTTTTTTTATGATTTAATGAGTAAAGAATATACAAAATTTCTTGACGTTATTATCCAAGCATATGAGGTTTGAATAACGTACCTTTGATCAACATCCTTTTAACGAATTTTCTTCAATTATGTTAAAAACGTTACATTGCTGCCGCGAAAATGGAGGAAAAGGAGAATTTTAAGGAACTGGAAAAAGCCCGACGTAATTTCAACTACTCGATTCCCGATGATTCGAAACACGCATTAAGGCAAGAAATATATGGAAAACTTCATAGAACTACAGACACTTTAATTAGAAAGCTGGACAGAAAATTAAACAACCTTATCGACAACAGGGATTGTTCCTACGCGCTTTGCATATCACGAGTCCAGAGTCCACAATATCTTGACCAAGAAATAGAATACATAAAAAAGATAGGAAACGATCTCTGCTACCCACCTCTAAATGTTATAATGGTTTTATTTTACCAAAAAGCTCACAAAAGTTTTTATAGTGTTGCTATTAATGAAAAAGAAATGCCTAAAAATGTACTTAGCTTGCCTTACTTTCGTGGATTTGAAACCATAAAATCAATATTAAAATAGTTTAATGTTAATGTAGTGTTCTCATATAACAATACCATTAAAGATATGCTAATTAAGGATAGTCCCGTAACAAATAACGACATCATTTACAAAATTCCTTGTAAGGATTGCCCATCTTTTTACGTTGGACAGTCAAGTAAAAATTTATGTGCACGTATTAAGCAGCATATGTATTCATTTAGAACAGCCCAGACTTCAAATGGACTGTTTATCCATCTCATTGTATTAATTGTTTCAAGAAATTTACTGGAATCAGCAATTATACAAATCACTAATAAAAACAACCTAAATCTTAGTCTGGGATTGTACCATTTGGACCCGTATATTTGTAAAATGTTTATGAAGGACCTTAAGAAAAATGAACTACTAATTAATTAGTCCCACATGTATATAGTTATTATTTCTCTCTCTCTCTCTCTCTCTCTCTCTCTCTCTTCTCTCTCTCTCTCTCTCTCTTGCTCGATATATTTATATCCTTTATTTTTGTCTTTGCATTAATAATTTTATTTGGGAACATTTTTGTAAATTTCATGGTAATAGGTTGTATATGCCTCCTTGTTTTCTCGAAATGTATTGTGATCCTCCAAGGTGTGGCTGCCTAAAAATTCGCTTATCCTGCTCTCAGGCGTTTCCTCCTTTCTGTAGAGTGAAATCGACCTTATTGCTAATCTTGTAATGTCAGTTTGGATATTAAACTTACTTTGACTATATTTTTCCTCTGTGCGATCAGTTGTGCCTGAGTAAAGGGTCGCACTAGACCGCAAGTGCTTGGCTATCTCGCTTTTCATTTTTCCTTCCTGGCAAAAGCCTTTATTTATACATAGCATCACGTTTTATATACTTCGTGATCAAGTTATTCATATAGTAATATATATATATATATATATATATATATATATATATATATATATATATATAATATATATATACTATATATTGTATATAAAAGCTAATGTCTGTATGTCGGTGAGCTATAGAAATCCAAACCCTTGACTGAACTAGACAAAATGTGGCACGTGGCCATCATTTAACCCAACTTAGATTATAGGGTAGGTTTCAAACACGTTCCCCCGCCCCCTACCCCTTCTCCTTTCCCTTTATAACTTATGACGTAAATAAACTCTGCGGGTTCATCATATTTCATTTAATGTATTCGAGACCATAGAAATGTATTACTGAAAGTGATCTTCTCAGTCACAACCATAGACCCCTTAATAGAAGGACTAGTATCTTGCACTCTCGGGTTGCGAAACTTGGGGTCCCACTATTTTATGACGTAATATGTTCACTGTATGTAAACAATGATTTGTATGTATGTAAACAATTATTTGAATGTATGTAAACAATGATTTGAATGTATGTAAACATTTTTTACATTTATTCACTTTTAGTGCCGTATGTTAGTCATAAAATGGGCCTATTTAAGGAGTTTATGTTTTAGTCGAAAAAGGAATGTAATCTAGCAACATATTGATAAACTAATTGCCAAAACTGTCTTATACCATAATTGATATAATTTATTTAATTTTGTTTCAGGGGTTTTCTACTAACAACGCACAATGCCTAAGAAGTGTAATGTCTACGGATGTCGATGAAATTACAGGGATGAACCATACACCAAAGTAGTATCATTTCCAACTGATGAAGTGGAGCGAAACCGTTGGATCGATGCTATGCCAAATGAGCGTTCCAGTTTGCTACAGCTGAAGCAGATCTATGCCTGTGCTCATCATTTTGACTGTGAATGGATTACAGTTAAAGGAGGGAAAAGACCAAGTCATCCACAATCCATTTTCCTTGGAGTTTCAAAGTCATGCTTAAAGCAGGTCGCCCCTCAGCACCCAGAATTAAACAACTTGCTTTCAGCAGAGACCCGAGCTGAAAACGAAAGACTCCGAAATGAAGTTGTGGATAAGATCGGCGACTTTTATTCATTTTGTAATGACATCCAGGAGCATATCTCAAAGGATTATCGTATTGTTTGTGATAGTGATGATATTTACATTTCTAAAACTGATGCAAAGGCCGTTCCGTTATCCAATTTCTCCATTTGCAACATGTGAAATCGTCATTTGGGTTTTTGTATCTTAAATGCGTTGAGAAAAATGGAAAGGAAATACCTAAGACATATTTTTCTAAAGCTGGTTGTCTGCAAAAGAATAGCCTTCTCAGTAAATGGTCCCAGTTTGATAAAATTATGTCATGCATAACAGAGTATGAGTTCAAAGATGCAGACTATCTGAAAAAGTGCAGTACAGGAATTGAGCCATATGAGTTGTTCTGATTCGCCTCATTTTCAGTTTCTTCATTCTCAGTTACAGTTATTACTCACTCATCCAGAAGGCCGTCGCTTTGACGGAAATCTTTATGTTCTTGGTGCCGAACTCCATAACATTTCACCAGCTGCATATAAAATGCTACGAAAGTCTGGTTCAGTTGTTTTACCTAGAGTGGAACTGTTGAAAAAACTTCTCTCCTGTAGTCTACATGATAAAAACTTGGAGCAACTTTTTCAAAAACTTAAACCTCAGCAGCGTCTTGTCAACATTCTTTTTGATGAAGTGAAGCTCACAGAAACACTTAGGTACTCAGGTGGTCGTGTTGTTGGTTACGCTCAAAATGGTTCTTGTGATACCGAAGTTCTCGCAACACATGCTTTAGTAATTGAAGTTGTCTGCCATTTTGGTGGCCCTAAATATATACTACGCATTTACCCTGTTGCAAAACTTAATTCAGATCAACTCAAGGAAATTCTGGTAGAAGCTATAGTAGCGGTTAGCGATGCTGGTGGTACTATAATTTCTTGTGTAGTGATAATTGCAACACAACGTTGCAGTTTATGGTAAATTAGGTGGTCCTGGTAAAGCTTTCATAAATGCTATAAATTCTCATGCTTTCCTTGTTTTGACTATGTTCATTCTTTCAAAAATGTAAGAAATAACTGGATAACCGTTCAGGATAAGGAACTTTCTTTCATAAAAGATGGAAAAACATATGTTGCACGATGGAAGGACATAGAAGCACTGTACGATGAAGACAGGAGAAACAGCATCCGTCTAACCAAGATCACATACACAGCTGTGTACCCAAAGCCTTTGCAGAGACAAAGCGTGCCTTTTGTTTGTCAAATCTTCAATGACAAAACTGTTGCTGCCCTTTCAACTCTAAAGGATAAACTTGGCATTAGCGAGGGCACCATCATTTTTGTTTAAGCTGATCACTGATTGGTTCCACATGATGAATGTGCAAGATCGGTATTCCGGTATTAGCATGCGTGATGATTGTCGTCAACCATGGACCAATAATTGCACTACTTTCAAGAAACTTAATGAAACTTGTGATGTTATATCCTCTTGTGCATGGTCAGGTGGTCGAGGTCGGACGCAAAAGCTCACAAAGCAAACTGCAGAGGCATTGGTGCTGTCTACAAGAGCCAACATTGAGGCTGCAGAGTGGCCATTCACTCAGTACAAGTTCACCTATGTGCTACCTGGTGTGTTTGCTGATGAGGCCCTTGAAAAGTTCTTTGGCCAAGCCAGACAACGCAATGGGGGTAATTTCTACATTGACATTGTAGATATCAAGGCAGCTGCAGCAACCAAGAACCTCCATGCACTTTTGAAAATACGAGTCTACGCCGCACCAGTCTAATGATGTGCCTTGTACCTCTAACATTTGCATTGATGATTATCACTTTGACATCACTATTGCTGACACTGAAGACCTAGTTCAATCTAATGACAGTATCAAACATAAAATTATTTTTCTAGCTGGATATCTGGAACACAAATTTCGAGGTAATATTTTGAGTGTCGAAACTGAAGATAACGACGACCATCACATTAATTCAGAGTTTCTCACAAACTTAAGCAGAGGTGGACTAACTGTACCTCTACTCTCAACAGTGCATTTTGTACACTCAGCCTATAAACTTTTTGATGAGTGCAACTTGCATTGCTGCCGAGCTCATCTCAGCCAAACTTTATCTGTATCGATAGTCCAATGGTTGCAATTCAAGGAGCATGCCTTACTCTGTCAAACATTTTTTTTGAAAGCATTTGTGCTAGACAACAGTGATAAAGAAAGACACCTTGGCTGCTTGAGAAGAAAAGAAAAACTATCTGCTAAAAACTAAACATGTACCTAATGTTATTTATATTATGGAATGTTTTTTCAATGATTTTGTTTCTAGAATAACTATATTGTTTGCCTTAGACATGTTCCTGTTGTTTCTCCAGGCTTAACTGTTTATATATGGATTTTAATTCAGTGACAGGGTAACTTAAGGTGTGTTTTCCATTGCTTTAATTGAGAGAATATACAATATTCTGTATGATTTTGTGTTTTTTATGAGATTTGACCTTTAAATGACCTAGATTTGACCTTTAAATGACCTTCAGATGACATCGTAGGAGGTTAAAAGTATGACAAATGAACTCTTCGCCCTTCAAAACGCCTTAAGACACCAGAATGAAGGTTCTATCATGTATTTGACACAAATTGTGGATGGGACCCAAGTTCCAGATACCGAGCATAGAGGATACCAGTCCTTCTATTTAAGGGGTCTATGGTCACAACAGTAATACCTGGATAAAGAGACAGTGAACACAGTAATACCTAGGTAAAAGATATATATGTATGTATGTATGTATGTATGTATGTATGTATGTATGTATGTATATCTTGTTTCATTTTGGCCTCTATGAAAATTATACCGTATCAGATGATGTACTACAATGCTCTCTATGATAAGCAATTAGTCCTGTGCCTCTTTTTCTCTGTATATATATGTGTGCGCGTGTGTGTGTGTGTGTGTGTGTATACATACATACATGTATATTCATATATATATATAATATATAATATATATATATATATATATATATATATATATAATATATATATTTATATATATATATATATATATATATATATATATATATATATATATATATTTATATATAATATATATATATATATATATATATATATATATATATATTTAATATACATATATATATATATATATATATATATATATATATATATATATATATATAT
Organism: Macrobrachium nipponense; assembly: GCF_015104395.2. Lineage (NCBI taxonomy): Eukaryota > Metazoa > Arthropoda > Malacostraca > Decapoda > Palaemonidae > Macrobrachium > Macrobrachium nipponense. The sequence goes on from NC_087210.1 coordinate 65,809,206, forward strand.
ATATATATATTTGTATATTTATATATATATATATATATATATATATATATATATATAATATAATTTATATATATGTTTATATATATATATATATATATATATATATATATTATATATATATATATATATATGTATATATCTCCCTCAAGATCTTATTATCAAACAAACCCTAGAAACTTTTTTTCTCTATCTCCAAATTTTTTGCCTTATACATTTCCCATCGTAGAAAAAAACATGTCTTGCATAGGTTACAATTACTCCAACAAGATATCAGCTCAAGAAAACCATGGTCAGATCGTGCACAGAAAAGCTGAACAAAATTGAAAATAACACTCTCCCCCGCGGATAGTCCCTTATGGCAAATTGAAATCTACATTTATATGGAATAGAAAGTTAAGTGGACGTCAATAGAATTATGAAAAAATTGAAGTATGCGCCTTTCATTGTATCAACGCTTCTGACGAATATATAAAATTGAATCGAATTATGAAGGTCGTCACTCAGCTGTCGATCATCTTGCTACGAGACATGCCCCCCATCCCCCCAGCCCATCACCAACTCTGACCGCACTCGCGGTAACCCAAGCAGAGAGAGAGAGAGAGAGAAAGACCAATAAAAATGTATTTGCCAAAGAGTATGCAACAAGCCTTCAAAAGCAAATTAACAAGTCAATCTATTTCTTGTCCATGAGCATCTATAATGCTTCCTGTTGCTCCATCCCCTTTTTTTATGAGAATCAGTAAATCTAAGTCGTCTATAATTTTTTCAGGCTTTTATTATACTTCTGAACCCTTTTGTCTCATATTCCTTTAAATTCTCTTTCCAGCCATGATATTAGCATAGTAGCTAAACCTGAATATCATATTTGTATATTAATCACCATCAAGGGGTTATCAGTGTCATCTTGACAGAATAAGAAAAAACAAAAAGACATAGACAGAGTTATACGCGGCCCCTTCCTTCCAGCAGTATCCTAATCCTTTAACATTGCGGGTCACCCGAGGCTCAAGACCTCCTACAGTAATAAGATGAGAAAGGATTAACTTCTCTCCTTTCCAGTCAGAGCAAAAAGATCTGGTTCTTGAAACTGGCCGCCTTTCCGCCTCTCACTTCCAAGAAATGTGGGTGGTTCATCAGCTTCCGATATTTTCTCTGAGAAACTCATTCCATAATCCAGAGCCAAGGTCACAGAACTTTTGCATATATTATTATCTAAATGAACAGTAATGCAACTAATGTTGAATTTGAATAATCTTTGCGTTTAACTGCCGTAATACACGTTGATAGAGATATATATTAGATACTGAGAATTTGTTATATGTACAGTAGGTGGGAAACAAGACATTGAATATATATATACTATATATATATATATATATTATATATATATATATATATATTATACATATATATATATATATATATATATATATATATATATAAGTCATATCACATTACCGTGATTCATATACATATATCGAGCTACAATGTCCTTTAATATCTAATTCGCTCTACCTCGGAATTAATATATTTTCATATATGCTTAACCGAAGGGGAATTTTTCTCGATAATAGATTTACCTGTCACTTGGGCGCGAACGCAGGTACATTATAAATCCAGGGACGTCAGTGGAAGCTATACCACTCAACCACCGCCGAGAGGCTTAAAGGTTAATGCCGTCTCTACCTCAAATACTTTCTCGCGCTGAAGTATTCGTTGGTTTGGAGACAACATCAACCCGCCTCGACTCCGGTAGTTAAGTAGCGCTTTTGACAACACGTAGCATTTACATAAGTCATATCACATTACCGTGATTCATATACATATATCGAGCTACAATGTCCTTTAATATCTAATTCGCTCTACCTCGGAATTAATATATTTTCATATATGCTTAACCGAAGGGGAATTTTTTCTCGATAATAGATTTACCTGTACTTGGGCGCGAACGCAGGTACATTATAAATCCAGAAACGTCAGTGGAAGCTATACCACTCAACCACCGCGAGAGGCTTAAAGGTTAATGCCGTCTCTCACCTCAAATACTTTCTTGCGCTGAAGTATTCGTTGGTTTGGAGACAACATCAACCCGCCTCGACTCCGGTAGTTAAGTAGCGCTTTTGACAAACACGTAGCATTTACATAAGTCACGTTTAATCTGTCCACCCAGACCTATTCACACACAAATAAATGATTTCACCAAAAGCCATAATTGAAGTGTTCGATGCGCAATGAGAGAAAATTGTCGATAGAAATCATAATCGGATTATTTGTGATGAGTTGAACGCATTTCCACAGGCGGCAAAGGCCTTGCAGTTATAATCACTAAAAGCCTAATGGCCCTCATCAATCTTTTTGTAATGTTATCGTGATTTCTAAAGAACCACTCAAATGAGCCAATGAATAAGATAAAAAAATATATATATCCTTCTCATTTTGTCATCTAAGCTGATAAAGGAAACGATGAAGAGAGGGAATAGAAAATAATCATGCATTATTACCAGCGGACATACTTCCATTTTTGCACAAAACAGACACTTAGATGTCATTATTACAATGGGTTTTAGCCTCTTCACATTTGTGAACTGAAGTGTATCCTGCATGAAGCATATTAATCTAAATGAACTGCTATTGTAGAGTACAATATTTCTGTAAAAAAAAAAACACACACACACAAATAATAATGTATACGAGCAACTGTATTTTTCAAAATACAAAAAAAGTAACGACCACCATACGATCGAGAGACAGCCATTAGGAAGATCACAATGTCTGACTCACAGATACAGGGAAAAAGCTATTACGTAATCGCCATTCCTTTATTTATGCCGAAAGATTGTTCGATGGTTTCCTGGATTGTTACAAAAAAACAGAAATTCGTCAATTGTCTTCTTAAGAAATACATGAATTGTTATTAGTTGACTGAAAATGACCGTTGTGCAAGCGGTCGAAAGTTCCTGTTTTTTTTATTTTATAGTATATATATATATATATATATATATATATATATATATATACATATATATATATATAGCATATATATATAATATATATATATACTATATATATATATATATAAATATATATATATATATATATATATATATATCATATATATATATATATATATATATATCATATATATATATATTATAATACATATATATATATATATATATAAAATATTATAATTATTAGATATATTTTATATATATAATATATATACATATATATATATTATTTATATATATATATATTATATATATATGTAAACAACGACAACCATGCATATAAACGACGACTGTATTTTAAAACACAGTCGTCGTTTATATGCATTGTTGTCGTTGTTTACATATTATTTCCGGCCACAGTATAATGATGCACCGTAGACTGATGTTAATGGACATGAATTGTGGTTAATCATTGATGATGCAGAAGTTGTTAAATTTCCATGTCCACTATTTACTCGACACCTGTGTTTTGTAGCTTTACTTACACGAGCTTGGTTTTATAAGTACTGTGGTTCCGAGGAATTGGAGAGTATTAGTAGGTTTATAAAAATCAGTTTATGCTGTTGTGATATTTTCCAAAGAAAGCTCAAATATTGTGGGCAATAAACAATATTCAATTGAAAAGAGAAATGATACAAAACTGTAAATGCTATCAAAACTATCTATAACGGAATAAATGCGCAATTAAAAAATGAAAGAATTTATCAATATATATATAGTGTATGTGTGTGTATGTGTGTGTATAATAATATATAATATACCTATATATATATATTAGTCATATATATATATATTATATATATAATATATATAGATATATATATATAATTATCTATTATAAGATATATATATGATATATATATATATATATATATAATATATATATATATATTATATTATATAGTTTATATATAATATATACTATATATCTTTATATATATATCTATATTATATTATATATATTATATACGTATATACTTATTCACTTATTTTTTATGATTATGTACAAATGCAAAGTATTAAACGAACGACATATAACGTTTCTGATTAACTCTTCACAGTTCACATTTCCATGCTTCCGAAATTTTTCTCTAAGCGTTCAGGTTTTATCATATTCATAAGTTGTTAAAAAAAATTATCTTTGAAACGCATTACAGCAAGTGAAAAGGTTTAGTTTAAATTGTCTAGGAGAATCGAAGTACTTCGTTTATATTTATGAACGTGCTTGCAGATATTCACCTCTTGGTCATTCGCTTTGTTGCTCGTCACTGCAAGTTCTCAGATTTCATTTCGTCTTTCTCTACAAGCTTGTCCCTATTTGGGGTTGCTGTAATGGTTCTTCAACACACTCCTCCATCTCCCTCTGTCCAGTGCATCCTCCTCGATCAATCCCAACTCCCTCATATCTCTCTTCACACAGTCAATCCATCGCAATTTTGGTCTAGTTCTCAGATTTCATTTCTTCTTCTTCTTCCCAGCTTTATCCCTATTCGGGGTCGCCGTTTCTAATGAGTCTCTTCCATCTACCTCTGGCCCGTGTCATTTCCTCCCATACTCCCTTCTCCCTCATATCATCTCTAATGCAATCTCTCCACCTGGTCTTAGGTCTTCCTCTCCTTCGTGTTCCATCCACCTCCACGTCCATCATTTCTCTTGCCATGTATTGCTCTTCTCTTCTCATCAGGTGGCCATACCATCTTAACCTTGCCTCTTGCACTTTCTTTCATGCATCAGTGACTTTTACTGTACCCCTAATATGTTCATTTCTAACCCTGTCCTTTTTGGTTACTCCACTCATCCACCTAAGCATCCTCATCTCGGTTACGTTCAACTTTCTACCCTCTGTTTTCTTTAGAGGTGCTGCTTCCAATCCATATGTCATTGCTGGTTTGACCACTGCCTTGTGCACTCTGCCCTTTAATCTTATAGGAACTTTCCTATCACATATGACACCAGACACCTTCCTCCAGTTGTTCCAACCACACTGAATCCGGTTGTTAATTTTCTCTTCCATTTTTCCCTCATTGTCAATTACTGAGCCAAGGTACTTAAATTTATGAACCCTTTTGATGTTTCCTCCGCCTAATTTGATTGCTGTTTGCTGGTCGCCATCCAATTCGGTTGTCATATATTCTGTCTTTTTCCTGCTTATTCTTAAACCTCTACTCTCCAAAGCATATCTCCATCTTTCAAGTTTCCCCTCCAGTTCTTCCCTGTTCTCGGCTACCAAGACTATGTCATCTGCATAGAGCAGACACCATGGTGGCTCCTCCCTGACATCCTCTGTTAACACATCCAAGACGATGTTAAACAGAAGTGGGCTTAGAGCAGATCCCTGATGTAGCCCGACTCCAACTTGGAAATTTTCTGTTCTTCCAACTGTAGATCTGACGCTGGTATTTACATTTCTATACATCTCCCTGATCATTCTGACATATTTCTCCATCACTCCTCTCTCCCTGAGACATCTCCATATTTCCTGTCGTGGTACTCTGGCATATGCCTTCTCAAGGTCTATAAAGGCCATATGCAAGACCTTTTGCTTCTCTCTGTACTTTTCCATAATTTGTCTCAGAGCAAAAATACCATCCACAGTACTAAGCCCCTTCTTGAATCCTAGTTGCTGTCTACCGATGAAAACTTGCTGCCATAATCTTTCATCCATAATTCTTTCAAATACCTTCAGTGTATGTGACATGAGCTTTATTCCTCGGTAATTTTCACAACACTGTATGTCCCCTTTCTCTTTGAATATTGTGATTAATATACTTTCTCTCCATTTTTCGGGTATCGTCTCACTTTCCATAATCTTTTTCATTAACTGCCACAATATGTCAATTCCTTCCTCATCAAGAGCCTTTCAGGCTTCTGCAGGTATACCATCTGGTCCCACCGCTTTACCATTTTTCATCTTTCCCAGTGCCACTCTATCCTCAGCTTTTGTTATTTCTGTAACTGGTCCACAATTTGTCTGTCCGTCTCCTCTTAGAAATCTTTCATTTTCTTCATTCAATATGGCATCAAAATATTCTTCCCATCTCCTTATTATGTCTCTCTCATTTCTCAGTATATTTCCATCCTTATCCTTAATCTGTCTTATGTGTGTTATATCCTTGGTATTCTTATTTCTCATGTGTGCTAGTTTAAAGATCTTTCCTTGCCCTTCCTTGGTATATAGCTCTTTGTAAAGCTGATCATATGGTCTATCCTTGGCAATTGCTACAGTTTTCTTTCTAATTTATTTGCTTCCTAATAGGACATCCAGTCCTCTTCCATTTGGGTCCCCTCCCACCTTTTCTTTGCTTCTCTGTTTTGCTTTGTTGCATCCTTCACTTCTTCACTGAACCACCAAGTTTCCTTATTTTAGAACACATTGCCACTACTCTCACCCAGTATTTCTCTAGCAACCCTCAGTATTATTTCCATCGTTCTGTTCCACCATTCATCAACATCCTCAATTTCATGAGTTAGTTCCTTTAATACTTATTCTTTAAACTGCCTACAAAGTTCAATCTCTTTCAGCTTAAACCATTTAATCCTTTTTGGCCCCTGCATTTTTTTCTTCTTCCTTATTTGTTCAATTTCCATAACCAAGTCCATCACTACCAAACGATGTTGCGCACTCACATGGTCTCCTGGTATGACCTTACAATCTTTTACCTTGCGTAAATCTTTCCTCTTATACATCAAGTAATCTATCTGGCTGGACCTTCCGCTGCTTTTGTACGTAACTAGTTGTTCTTGCCGCTTGGTGAAAAAAGTGTTCGCCAGTACCATATCCTTGGACACGGCAAAATCAACAATTCTCTCACCCTCTGCATTTCTTTCATCATAGCCATACCCACCATGTATACGGCTGATCACATGGTTATTCTGGCCTACGTGCCCATTCAGATCTCCCCCGACAAGGCATCTTTCATCTGCTGGTACCTTTTCCATTTCCTCCTCTAAGTCCGACAGAAGTGACATTTCTCTTCATCTGAACATCCTATATGGGGTGCATATGCACTAAAGATGTTAACAGTGCAATATTCAACCTTCACCCCTTCACCCTGACCAAAATAATCCTACCATTTCTTCTATTTACTTCAACGATTTCCTTCTTCATTTCACTTGACAGAATTATTCCAACACCATTCCTGCCTTCTTTATTTGCTCCGCTATAGAACATCTTATACCCCTCCCCAAGTTCCCCCGTTTTGGTACTTTTCCATCTTGTCTCCTGTACATAGAGAATATCTACTCGTCTTGTTTTCATAAGGTCAGTTATTGCCCGCCCTCTTCCTGTCATTGTACCAGCATTTAATGTTCCTACTCGTAGTTCTCGAGCTCGCTTCTTTAGCCGCACTCGCTCCCAGTGCGGTAGCCCTTGCATGTCCACAGAGTCAGAGCCGTATATAGAGAGAGTTTGGCCAACCGTTTGACAGGATGCCATCTTGCTCCTGTCCTGTTAAGCCGCGCTCACTCACCTGAGCGATGTCTCAGATCTTCTCTCCCTTTCTCTCTCTTATCATATGCTGCTGATTGTTAACTGAAGGTTTCTATAAAACATTCAGATGTTTATCAAAACACTCATGATAGTTTATAACTTTATTACAGTTTTAATTTTAAAATATTTAAGTATTATGAAATATTATACATGGTTTCAAAATTTACTGTTTACCCATATTCATTACAGCTTTGCTCATCATCATACTCTTACTCCCTAATTCACTGCCTTTTGATTTTAACGATCGAGCCTTACGGATATTCTCTTGTTTTTTTAGCATAGAAATGTAATCTTAAAGTGAAGAAAAACTTCAGGAGTCTACCCTTAATGTCAGGGCAAGAAGGAAAGGTTGTATTTTTTGTCTAAGTGTTTGCCAAATGCACTAGTCGTCCTAATAAATTGCTCTTGTTTCCAAAACTCTTTTCATTTGCCCGAAAAATATTTTCTGCATTCTGAAATAAACTGAAGCAGCCAGCGGTGCTATAAACTAGGTAGTTTTTTTCTATATTCTTTTAATTGAGACAACCTTTGAGAAGGATCTGTCTGTGTTGACTGGTTGCTCTCTTTCGTTTGAAGGCAAAACGTGCAATGATTATTTGACTTTTTAACTTTTTTATGTAGTAACCAGCAATATAATGCAGGCTGCTCAGTTGGGCTTAATTCATCAAATTGTCAATTGAGAATTGGTCAAAATCATGTTCCTCAGTTTCATTTTCAGCATTACCATTTGTTTCAACATTGAGCTTATTAAGAAAGTCAGCTAGAAACTTGCGGTCATCTACATTATAATTACTTGCGCTTGAGCATTTCAGAAATTGTGCAACTGATATCAATTTCAAAAACTGTCGAAATTCTAAGGCAGTTGGCACTGGGTTTTTCAGTCTTATGGAACTAAACAAGTTTTCTAGACAATCTTGAGTGAATCTGGATGTCAGTAAAAATCTGTGACCTTTAGCCAAGTAATTGCTTTGGAGATTAAGAATGGAAGTGGTAGACAATATCACTCCAGTTTGAACTGGCTTCCACTGTGCATCAACTCCAATGCGTATTTCAAGAAACACTCTTACAACACGATTCATTGACGCTACTTAGTTCCATGATTGAATATCTACTTGACATTAAACTGAACCATTTATTTATCAAACCAATGAACCAAGCTGTTGTGAGCAAGTCTTTACTGTATCCTTCGCGTTCAACCAAGTAATGAAGTCCTGCTTTTACCGAATTGCTAAAGAAATTTAAAGCGCCTGATACTTTCATTTTCTCGAAATGTGATGAATTTACACGAGTTTCAGAGAGTTTTGGAGCAAGCTTCAGATCTCTACCTTCCTGAAAAGATATAAAACTTTTGACATGTTCAGCTGTCACCTCCTTTGAGGGCAAATCAAACTGTTTTACCATGTCGTCACTCAAATGAATAATGATATTACCTTTCACTAGACATGATCACAAGTTCTTTATGATATGTGGTACATCATGGATGAAGTAAAAAAATTGTTCTTTGTTAATAGGAAGAGCGGTCCCATTAACTATGCTACAGTTTCTGGAACAGATAATACCAAAACTCTTTAGACGGGCCCGATTTGCGCTCCCCATGTCTGATGTGATGGCACTAACATGCAATCCAGTGTCATCGGGCCGCTTCAAAATATCCAAAACCAAAGGTTTTTAAGTTTCCCCCTTGATGCTATTTCCTGTTTCTTCTTTTGTGCCTTTTTATCTTTCTTTCGGAGATTTTGTATCGTCCTCATTAATGCTGCTTCTCGTAACTCTCCAACAGGATTAGTAGAATCGCTACTGGTAGCATCAGTACTATTGCCAAAGTTGTCACGGGGATTTTGATTTTGTGAACAGCAGATAACCTAAGGTGTTTAAGGCCATCAGCTCTTCCCGATTCGTACTGATCATCGTCAAAATGATCCCAAAGCTAAAATAAATTATTGTTAATACAGGCCTGAATATCAGCAATAAAATGTTATTTAGTCATATGCTATATCACTACCAGTAAAAATGCAAATGTTGCACATATGAAAAGTAAAGAGGAAAAATGTTGAACTTACCGAACATAAATAAGATCTGTCAAGGGCTTTTCAATTTTCTCGTTTCATTTTAATCTCCCATTGCCGTCGTCTCTCTGGGTTTCTAGGGAATCTGTGCATCCTTTTACCCTGTCCATACTGCAAGGAACAGCTTAGTGCTACACAGCAAACCATTGGAGTAAAGTACGTAATTTACCGAAAATTAATAAACATTTCTTTGTGTGCGACGTGCTTGTGGCGTGACGGTTCTGACTGCGTCAGGGCAGTCGGACAGAGGCAAGATGGCGCCCATCAGCCAGTGACCTTGAATAAGTGATTCCGACTATGGCCAGACTCTCTCTATATACGGCTCTGCACAGAGTTAGGGCGATGTATCTGTGAGTCACTTCCGGGTGACAACCTAGCCCTATTCTCATTCCTTGTAAGACTCCCTATTTATCCTGGCTTGGGACCGGCATTGAGTTGGGCTGGCTTGCCTTCCCCCCAGTGGCTAGGTTCCCAGATTTCATTTGATTTCCTTTATTCCCTCGTCCTTCATTTCAATAGCATTAGTGTATACTGCCATAAGTAACGAATTCTCTACTCGACAACTGTGACGTTCTCTCTCTCTCGCTCCCCCGCTCCCCCACCCTCTCTCTCTCTCTCTCTCTACCAAACCTGAGTTTTTCCAGGGAAATGGAACCATTACCCCAGTACCCAGTCCCAGATTCATGCGTCATTTGACTGTCGAGGTCCTTCCTTGCAGAGTTCGTTGGAAGGTCCCAAAAGGAACTAATTCCCTTACAGCACGCAGTGCTGGCTAACTAAGGCCCTACTTTTCTTCAGTACTCGGAACGCGGTTATGGAACTGTAAAAAGTGTCTGTTATTTTGCAAAGTGAGAGGCGCAGCCATTTACATGTGAATGGACCAAGGCTGGATGTTGTTGGTTGATCCACCGGGGAAAATCTTAATTTATTTCCACGGTATAATCCTAGAGAGTAGTGCAATTTACGGTAACGAAAAAATTAGTTTTTTTTTTCCCAGAATGCAGCTTCTCGCATTGTGAATGTTCAAAGTTAAACCTTATGGCCAACTCAAAAACATTTTTGTGGCAAATAAAATCCCTGCATTTACATATAGGAAGGACCACTGTTTCTTTCTACCCTAGACATTGGTGGAAAGGTACCTCCAATATTTTCAGTGCCTTTCTGTAGCTCTCTTTCATTTTTTCTGGTACTCTGAGGAATAGGGGGACGTGACTAATTAGTGCCAATATTCGATAAACATCTGGACGAAGAAAGAGAGCAAAGTATGAATGTTCAAAAAGTGAGTAGTTGGATACATTTGAGAATTCTCTCTTCAATGCCTGCGAGTGGATATGTAATAAGAAATATAGATAAGTATACAGTGGGATTAATAAAGTTAAATTTAACAGAAAATGTAAAGATACTAAACATTCGACAATGAGAGATTTTGTGACGCTGCATAATACCGGAATATTGGCAAAATAGACTACAAAATAGTGCTGTAAAATGATAGGAAAAGCAACCCCCTAACAACCACAAAAATTGAATAAGGGAAAGAATTCTGAAATAGTCCAGCCCTATTTGACATGACATGCGTCTAATTAAGAGAGAGAGAGAGAGAGAGAGAGAGAGAGAGAGAGAGAGAGAGAGAGAGAGAGAGAATTGAGAGTAGGGGACAGTTCATATTCAGTCTGACAATTTTTTTTAAAGAAGAAAACATGGAGTTTATTTGTTGCAGGCAAAAATAATTTTCTGGTCAAAAAGTTTCCAAAATATTGCTGTTTTTGACGCACTGTACGATAAATCACTACAAATATAAATAGATACAATCTAACATTTTTTTACCTAGAATAAAATTTATATTGATATGCTGAAGATAAAATCTTGCTTTCGAAATGTACTTAACCTGATGAATAGTGAATGAGCCCTTATGCTGTCAAATATTCTACAATATTAGCCATTTCTTTCATCGGGTAGGTTCAGAAAGAACATGTCCCCCGGCCCCCGGCCCTAGTACAGTTGCCTCAAAGTATTCTTTTACCCCGTCCCCTTATGTATCATGAAAATGGTCTGGTAACACCGCAATGAAGCCATTTTGTCTTGTATCTACAGACGTGAGTGGTCGAGGTATTGGATGCCAATGCTCATATTTTCTAATCACTACTGTAGACAATATGTTAATGATATACGAATAATAGTTCACATTACCTGTGATATGAGTTGTTGTTAAACAAATAGAAAAATAGTATAGAGTAATAAAAATAGCAATGGTGAAAATCATATTCAGTCTTGATTAATTATAATCGTCAACTGCTACATGAGATTGCTGGAATCCTACTTGTGTTCATGGTAGAACATTATTTGGTGTTAATTTTAGTACAAGTATTTGAATGGAAACACGCTTTGGATTTACACAATCAATCTATTTATAAAGTAATGGGATTATAAACCGCCAATACCAAGACCTACAAATATAATTTCATCAAGGCAATTGTGATAGCCATTGACAGGCTATGAGACGGAAGGCTTTGGGGAGAATTAACAGACAGCCAAATGTATAAAGGGAATCAATATATCTGATGTAGCACTCATATTTCTTTTATTCGAGCCACGTCTCACTATACTCTGTTTTTTTTTTTTTCATCTGTCCATCGGCCTGTGGTGTTTTAACATGGTAACACTGCTTCCTGGGCTTTAAATAGTTACGCTATGTGTAAAGTTTAGGTAAATAAAAGGATATTTGGGTGTACATTTGCAACTGAAAATCGTTTTAATAATTTGCTGTATGCGCATTACACCGTTACCATACACAAACACCACAGGCGGCTGGACAGATAGAAAAAAACCGAGTATAGTGCAGCTTACTGTAGATGGAAATTTCTCGAGTCATTCGAACAACAACACCCCTTAACCAGGGGCTGTGAGTCCAAATGGCTTTACTTCAAACTGTAAATGTTCTTTATGAGTGCTGAAGGCTGTTAATTGTTTGGATTCTTCATCTAGAGGTACTTGCCAATATCCTCTAAGCATATCTAAGGATGAAAATATTTTGGCCCCTCCTAATTGAGCTTACATATCTTGAATTACCGGCATCGGCATTCTATCTGGAACTGTGTTGGAGTTTAATTTCCTCTAATCCATTGCAGGTCTCCAACTACCATGTTTCTTTGGAACAAGTAACAATAGAGAATTATATGGAGATTTAGAAGGAATTACTACTCCATCTCTTTTCATTTCCTCTATAAAATTATCAACTATGTGTCTCCGGCGTATTGGTAACCTGTAATTAAGATAAAAAATGGCGTGGATCCATCATCTAACAAAATCTTATGTTGTAGAACATTTGTTCTTCCTAGTTTATCGCCTTCTATAGATATTACATTTCTGTATTTCTCTAGTACCTGAATTAACTTGTTTCTATTTTTTTGAACAAAATCTATTTTATTTACTTCTTGATTTATTTGAGAATTTTGGCTATTTACAGAGAAAAAAAATGTTTTTTTCTACTGTTAGTAACGGATTGTTGATAGGTATTCCTATGCAAAAGACAATGCCTGCGTATATTGTTAGGTTGTTATCTGAATAGTTCTGGACATCCATTATGCCAAAATCAGGCAATTCGTCATCCAATAATAGAACATCTTTAGCTTTCAAGTTCTCCTTTGCTCTTAAATATATTTTTGTTAAGCATCTTGGATGTAAAGTTACTGCTCTTTTGAGTATAAATTGTACTTTATTATCATCAGCTGTGCTAAAGTAACATATCTCTTCATTTCTATCTCTGCAAAATAGCAAAGTTCTGCATTTTCAGTGGTTTCTTCTGTTACTTCTATTATGTTATTTATATCTGATTTATTTATTTTATCTAATAGCATTACTTCATTTAATATTTTCCCTTTATTGTCATAACTCTTTGTTACATTGCTACAGTTATTAGAACACATATCTGTATAGGTATCTGAATAGGCATCTTGATTTTAGTTATATTCAGAGTTTCGGTGATCATCAGTAAGTAGTGATCCATTTCTCTGGAGACTTCAATGCTGCTCTCCAGTAAGTAGTGATCCATTTCTCTAGAGACTTCAATGCTGCTTTCTAGTAAGTAGTTATCCATTTCTCTGGAGACTTCAATGCTGCTCTCCAGTAAGTAGTGATTCCTTTCTCTGGAGACTTCAATGCTGCTTTCCAGTAAGTAGTGATCCCTTTCTCTGGAGACTTCAATGCTACTCTGCAGTAAGTAGTGATCCATTTCTCTGGAGACTTTAATGCTGCTTTCCAGTAAGTAGTTATCCATTTCTCTGGAGACTTCCACACTGCTCTCCAGTAAGTAGTGATCCATTTCTCTGAAGACTTCAATTCCACTCTGCAGTAAGTAGTGATCCATTTCTCTGGAGACTTCATTACTACTCTGTAGTAAGTAGTTATCTATTTCTTTGGAGACTTCCATGCTACTCTCCAGTAAGTACTGATCCATTTCTCTGGAGACTTCATTGCTGCTCTCCAGTAAGTACTGATCCATTTCTCTGGAGACTTCAATACTGCTCTCCAGTAAGTAGTGATCCCTTATTCTGGAGACTTCAATGCTACTGGGCAGCAAGTAGTCATCCATTTATCTGGAGACTTCAATGCTTCTCTGCAGTAAGTAGTGATCCATTTCTCTGGAGACTTCAATGCTGCTTTCCAGTAAGTAGTGATCCATTTCTCTGGAGACTTCAACACTGCTCTCCAATAAGTGATCCCTTATTCTAGAACTTCAATGCTACTGGGCAGCAAGTAGTCATCCATTTTTCTGGAGACTTCAATGCTACTCTGCAGTAAGTAGTGATCTATTTCTCTGGAGACTTCAATGCTGCTCTCCAGTAAGTAGTGATCCATTTCACCTGAGACTTCAATGCTACTCTCCATTAAGTAGTTAACTATATTCATGGAGACTTCAATGCTGCTCTCCAGTAAGTAGTTATCCTTATACCTGAAGACTTAAACACTACAGAACAGTGTTTAGGCTCTATTAAAGCACATCAAATATATTTTGGCCTCTAATCAAATCATTAAGGACAAGGGTCCTGAGACCAAATTTATGAGTCAATCGATGCATGTCCAGCTCAAGATGTAGGCCTAGGCTGAGGTCAGAAGAATCTGGCCTCTTAGTCTCGGAACCAATTATATATATTATGTATGTTTTGGCCTTAGCTTAAATTTTTAAGTGCAGAAGACAAAAAAACTTTGTCAGTGTCAATCATTGCACTCCCATGTCAAGACATAGGCCTAGGCTAAGGTCAGAAGAATCCAGCCACGTGGTCTCTGGACCACCTTCAGTGCAGTGTGTGTATGTAAAATGTCTTTCACTTCACATATTTAGGTTTAATTGGCGTAACCCTGCTTAAGGTGTTCATAATTGACAGGAAAAGCATCAAAAGAAGGAACAAAAAGTTTTTGCATCCTGTTGCTTTACTTTCAAAAACACTTTCATCTCATAATTATATCCCGAGCTGTCAGAAAGCTTTATCTGCATCTTATAAACATATTTAATAGGCTGCAACAGATTTCTTTGCTTTGCAAAGAAAATTTAGCTTGGTGAAATGCCACTTGAATTAAATTTACTCAGAAAATTAAATAATAGGTTATTCATTAGCAGGAGCTTTTTGGCTACCACATCAAGAGCAACAAATTCTCTTAGACCTAAGTACTGCTGCTTTCTAAGCATGAGGAAAATGAGTTACGTGCTATGAATGACCTACCTTGACCACACCAAAAGCCACTCCCCCAAAAAATTAAGAACAAAAAGAAAGATATTAAGATATTAAGGATTGACCTTGAAGCAATGGCAAACAGAACTTATTAGACTGCAGTACCAGAGCTTTGTAAAAGAAAGGAAAGAATGGTCATGTGACTGTTGAAATATTGGGATTACTGATTTCCCCACACCACATGTGAGGATTGAGCTGGGATGTTGTCTACAGTACTGATTAGGAAATATTAGCATTGGCATCCAATACCTCTACCATTCACATCCGTCGTTAAAAGACGAACAGGCTTCATTGCGGTGTTACCAGACCATTATCATGAAAAAGAAGGGGATTAGGTAAAGGAATACTTGGAGGCAACTGTACCTCCTACAGATACTGTATAATTAACCGCTATCGTGCATAATTGCACACGGCCTTCGAAAGCACACAGTGGTGTCATCATTTAATCTCTCCAAGAAAAATTACAGAGTTTTTAATTGATCATATTTTTAAAAAGCTGAATATAGCCAAAACTTCCCGTACAATTTATGTATCGATACTTCCAACATTAAAGGCAGGCTTATCCCGAGGATTTTCTTTCCACCAAATCAAACGAACGAAACTTCTCATGGGAGTTACTCTTTAGAGTTGATTAGGGTATACTCAACTTCTGAAGGGGGAAAACTTGAGCGATAAAGGAGTAGTTAGCGGTGAAATGTCTGGCTAATCATCATTAGCCAAGTTTAGTTACAGAGATGAATTTCACTTCGTTTTCCTCAAAGATTAAATGTCTCAGTCACCTGTTTGATATCTTTTTACAAATTTGATTTCCAGAATTATATGTTACAGCTGTCATTGTTAGCTAACTATATCATTGTCGTATAATAAATAAAAGTTAGCCATGAAGAGGACAAATGCCTAATATATTAAGGTTTCTATCACCAAAATATAATTATTCTTACCTATTATCTGATTTATTTAAATACAAAAGCTGGTGAATCAACAATATCAAGATGAGAGAGATTGAGGTTTTGAACTAGACGAAAATAACCGAAAATTGGCATTAAGGCAAACTATAATTAGTGAACTGAACTAGAAAGAAAATACCCAGAGCGATATAGATTTTACAGAATGTATCAGAGGTGCTGCAAAACGTAATCAGATTTCCATTTGAAATGTAATCTTGTTTAGAACGGACGACAGCTTTGGATAAAAATATAATTCTTTAAGGCCAGATTCTGTAAATACTTCGTATATATATATATATATATATATATATATATATATATATATATATATATATATATATATATATATATATATATATATAGAAGTTGTAAACATTAAGCTAACGCATGTGACATATCCATGTTATTTTTGTTTAATGCTAAAACTTTTTACCTATATCATGACACAAGCATACAGTAACAGACACACATACGTGCACACACACACACACTGTTGCTGTGACTATGTCTTGGTAATAAGACGAAAGTACTTAGCATCTCCAGTGTTTT
>NC_087210.1:65833493-65850993 GCF_015104395.2 Macrobrachium nipponense
ATGCCGACGAGAACCAAGTGCAACAATAGCTCAGGTATTGTGAGATTTCTGAACCCTACTTAATGAAAGTATTTGTTGTACAGGAAATAGCTGTTTTGGAGAGATGGTTAAAAGTGCGTCTATTTTGGTATCTTTTCAGACCTACATTTTCTGTGAAGTTATTAAATGCTTTTAATATGCATGCTGCTTATCAAATGTTAACCAGGTGTTATTAAATTTTCCTTTTCTAATAACTGCAGCATTATTATGCTACGCCCAAGGAAAATGAAGCCACTACTCGCTCAAATCCTTTGAAAATCATTATTTTGCTCCAGTTTATGGAAAGAGGACACGAAGGGTTGCGTAATCCCATTACTGAGGATTGTCGTTGTTTATTTCTTGTAGGACTAATTGTGCTTTTAAATCAATTCAAAATCACCATGGTAACGGTGTGAAATCTGTGTGAAGTTGTTATTCAGTTAGTTTATTGACATATTCATTTGTAAGGAGCTTGTCTTTGTAAAACTGTTACCTGCTTATGAGCTGAAGCTCAATGATTCATGGTCATTAGCTCTCCCTGTTGTTCCAAAAGGTTATGTTTTGTGATGTGTCCTTTTGTCTGTTCATAAGCCTGTGAGTGGTTAGAATATGGGCTAAGCTTTATTGAACATAACATACATTCATATTTTGCTGTAGAATTCAGCAGTGTGGTTGAATATAACTCTTTAGCCCTTTGTGAGTCCTGCATTGTAGAATGGTATTCATTTTACATTTTATGAACACTAACGCTGACTGACGATGTACCAGCGCGCTATTGTTATCCCTTGCATTTTGTTAATATTTCCGTTTTATACTGTCCATTTATTCCCATTCGTAATTATTGCTGTCTTCGGAGAGATCATATTCTAATTCATCAATTCCTCGGAACTTATCTATTGGTGAAAAGACTATATGGTATAAAAATTATCCTATATTTTTCTTTATTTTTATTTATTAGAATATTTAATGCATGTGAAGATGTTATGTTTCGTGTTTAATAAATACGTTTTCTCATGTGTATAGTTCATTGTTGTCCTACAGTGATACTAATTATTATTTTATTCATTTCTAATGTTAACAAAGTTTAATTTTGGCTCTAAGATTGTTCATTAATTTACTTTGTTGATTTGCTCCATTATTTTAATCATATGATGAGGTGCTGAGGATGCTAAGGAAATGTTGAAAGCCTTTGAAATTCATTAAAAGAAATTGAAAATAGATTTAAAACTCATCTTGAGCGGTGTATAGTGCGAAAGAGAAGAAAGGCGAAGATATATTTAAACTCCTCGTCACTCTAGACCGAATATGATAGAAGTGTCAAGCATTCAGTTCACAACCCTCAACATCTCTGTTTGTGAGTGTGTATGTATGGAAGGTTCTCTGAATGAGTGAACGTTTGAATTGGGTTTTCGTCTGTTAGGTTTAGAATTTCCAATATCTTCCTTTGCTTCCTTTCGGAATTCCTATTGCCTTTATTACGAAGGCATAAGACTTTCAAATAACTTTGAAAGCTATCTAAACGTAGTTATGTGCAATCGACATTTTTGTTTCATTGTATTCTTACTAAGCCTAGTCTACATCACAAAATGAAATTCTGTTTGCAGAATATCATCTCCCAGTATTTTGTTTTTATGGCTTAATATCTAAGCGGCTGTCATTGTGAATGAATCTGTATTCAAATGTTTATCTCGAAAAAGAGATCATTCTTCCCTTCGCTCGCTTTCTGTCATAAGAAATACTTCGGCTGTCTGTAATATACATCGCAATCCATCTTATAAACGATTTTTTTTTTCAGTCAAGAACACAACCAATAGTATAAGCCGAGCGATTAAGGTACAGAGAAGAAATTTTCTCAGTTTTCGAAACCTTGTTAACATTAAAAATGATATTGTTATTGTACAATAAAGTTTCATACATACTTACCTGGCAGATATATACTTAGCTATAGACTCCGTCGTCCCCGATAGAAATTCGAATTTCGCGGCACACGCTACAGGTAGGTAGGTCAGGTGATCTACCGGCCTGCCGCTGGGTGGCAGGAATAGGAACTATTACCTTCTAAGGACAGATTTTTCTCTTCCACCTGTCTCCTGAGGGGAGGCTGGGTGGGCCATTCAATCGTATATATCTGCCAGGTAAGTATGTATGAAACTTTATTGTACAATAACAATATCATTTTCATACATTCAACTTCCCTGTCAGATATATACTTAGCTGATTGGCACCTTTGGCGGTGGGTAAGAGACAGCTACTTACTGATTAGACAGGTAAACAACATACGTTGTAGGTAATAAATAAATAAAACCTTGGTTCCTATGTGTTTAGACGAAGGGTTGACCTCCTAGCTATTGCTAGGAGTCTGCTTCGTCTCAAGAGCCTCAGCGAGGATGTGACCAATGGCTAAGAGTTCTTGTAGATCTGTCAATGGGGTCTTATCCACTTACTTGACAGAATCTAATGGTTATTTGTCAAAGGGGTGTCCTATCCACTTACATGACAAAACACCTATGCCTACTGGCATAATTAAGGAGCACAACACCGATCCCGATCACCTGATCCTAACCCGAGGTTTGTGCTTAATTTGAAAAGAGCTATCCCCAAACTCATTTCAAATAACCCAAAGAAATAGTATACTTATGTTAAAATAAAATTTTTTTAATTTTTTCAACTCACTAGTAAGGATCAGTGTCGGCTCCCTATCCCAGCAACGTATCCGTAGACACGTAACCAAGAGAGAAGGATCTCTCATAGGTCACTTGACCTCCTTCGTGCAAAGAGAAGACAACACAGAGTTGCATCTCCCGTAAATTACAGCTAATATGTCTCTCACGACATATTGTTATGGAAAGAACAAGAATTGTTAAAAGCTCGCACTTCAAGCGCTTTTAATTCTCAGCTGTTTGAAGGAATCATCAAGTTACTTAAGAAGTGCTTTAGAGATCACACTGTTCCAAAGAAGACCAGGGCTTTCTTTGAAATTGATCTCTTCTGGATGAAGCCTAGAGCCTGGCTTGTGCCTGGCTGGCGCCTCGCGCCTGGCTGGCGCCTCGCGCCTGGCTGGCGCCTCGCGCCTGGCTGGCGCCTCGCGCCTGTCTGACGCCTCGCGCTTGGCTGGCGCATGTTGCTTGCCTGGCGCCTGGCTAGCGCCTTGCGCCTGCCTGGAGCCTCGCGCCTAGCGCCTGGCTGACTTCTCCCCACTTGCTGGAGCTTCGAGCTTGTTAAAGAGTCTCGAGGAAACTGGCGATGCCCACATCGGACACTTTTTCCGATTTATTTGCCTCTAGCGCATCTGCGCCAGGCTGGAGGCACGCTCCTTCTCCTCATCAGACAATGACAGTGTTTATTTGGACTGTCTTCCTCTGGCGTCTTTACGCCTGTTCTGGTATTTTGGCGCCTGATTGGCGCTACATTGTCCGAAAGTCCTTAACATCCACAATCGTTTATCAGGAGACTGGAGAGGGTGGAAGAAATTCTTTCACTTTGAGCTTTTGGTCTCTCCGGTAAAGGGGAGGTGATTGTAATCAGCTACACCAGTAGACGATAGGAATATCTCACCGTACGAGAGATAAGAGTCTTCCTCCTCCGAGGGTCCCTTCTTGAATACTTCCGTGCTCACGAGATCTCTTCTTACATGTTGCAGGGGTGTTCTCGTTGCATTAATCTTCCCTATCCTTGACCCGAAGGAAGGGAAGAAGCCTGGAAGTCGGAAGAGACTCCGAAGCTGAAATGAGTACTCCTGATTTCTAGCTCTTTATTGTATCCCTCTGAACACCTTCTGGAAGCTTTCGAGCCGTCATCGCATACCAAAGACTCTGTAGGCAAACGTTTGAAAACCATTCTACTGTAGATGAAAAGTAAGTTACTCTGCCTGACAACGAAACCTCTATCTGAAAACATTGAATCAGGAATAGGGGGTTTCGTTCTTTTGCTAGACATACTAGGCTGGCAAGAAACCCAATTGTCTAGTCCTCCATAGAATCTGAGCGAGATTCCAATGCTAAAAAAATTCACTTGTCTCTTGGTCGTTTTAGGACCCAGAGAACAAAGAAATTCCCTCATAAAAATTTCTCAAAGAAGTTTGATGAGGAGCAGTTCCATCTGTCGGAACATGGAATCTGTGGCCACAAAAAAAAATCCCATTAGAAAGTACATGATATCCTATCTTTTGGCAATATTAAGGTATATATCGTATAAGATCCCGAAGATCTTAATCCTCTGCTATCTCCATTACCCTTTGTAGAGACAGAGTATAGCCTTTTACTGCGTTTTTCCTTTGATAGCAGATATATACAAAAAGGGTGATTCTTTCCCTCTGAAAGGGGAAGAAAAAAAAAAAAACCGCTATGGTGGTTCACAGAGTATCGGAAGAGGACAGTTTCCTCATTCCCTCTAGCACGATCTGCAGCAATTCTATTGTCTAGTCCATGACTATTGTCATCTACCTTGAAAAATCCTCTCATTTATCCACTTCTGGTCAGTCTGCATGCAGACAGACTCAGAGTGGAGAGGTTGTTAAGGTCCATTTAATAATAGATGCTGATAGAATATCCGACTCTCTTGGAAAAGACTTTCCAAAAACAGCTGTGAGAAGAACGTGACCTCGTGAATCCCACCTCTCTTGAAGCCAAAATGAGGCATAAATGTATTATCCTCTCTTTCTTGACGCCTTTTTATCTTAAAATTCTGTAAAGAATTTTATATTATATTTTATATTTAGGGAAAAAAAAAGACTATAGTATATTCCCCTTTCTTATAAAATAGAGATGGCGTATATTGCTACTCTCTTGGTTCGAGGGAAAAGGGAAGCATTCTATAGAAGCCTGTTCGTCCTTCTACCTTGCTAGATCTATGAAGAAGACTTTCGCAGGTTCTCACAACTCTTTTCCAATAAATGTTAGACTACGTTAACGTTATTATCGTCGATCGAGAAGTTCTCACGGACATGAAATATCTTGCATCGAACCTCTAAGGATCGTTAAGTTCCCTGTCTGTTTTCCAAATAGGTTCTCTTTTAACGCGAAACAGGAGCGAAAAAAGAGATTCTCGATGCTCTTTGCGATATGAGAGAGTCGTGGAATTGGCCTAAGTGATAAAAAAGGGTACGAAATCAGAACGATTCCTTGCCGTTACCGAGCCTGCTGTCCGAGAGGCTACTGGATTCTAGGTTAATAAAGAACTCGCTAAAACGAGAAAATCTCTTGGATGGTGCTCTTGGCCCATTGCGCCAGGGGCTGGGGGGGCGCTTCTGGCGCAATTTTGCGCTAGGCTGGCGCTTCTGGCGCAATTTTGCGCCCAGGCTGGCGCTTCTGGCGCAGGTTGGCGCTTCTAGCGCTTTGCGCCAGGCTGGCGCTTTCTTCTATTCTCTTTATGTTATGTGTTCAGAACATCTGTGCCTTATGTCCCGACCTCCTTTCACATGTTAATTCCGTTCTTAGTAGGAAAAAAATCTTATATACGAAGTATAGTCCATTCAGGGAAACATTTTCTGCCACGAAGAGATGTTTCCCATCCCACTCATCCATCTCTCTTGAGCAATATCCGATTCTAAAAAGGTTGTGTGCGGTTTTCTCGAAAGACTTGACCATACCGTAGTCTTAAAGTGAATTCTCTACTACATCCATCTTCTCATAAGCATGTATTCTAATAAGCCATGCTTTCATAACATGAGAGCATATATAAATATAATGTTTCTACTGCTTAGAATCCTTTTAAACTAATGTTACCTACGGTAAACAGCATTGAAAGGTTTATAATATCTTTCTTATTGAAAGCTTCTTAGCAAAAGGCAGACCAATATTTTTTTTATTTGTGTTAGTTAATCTCCTCCTCCATTCGAGACTAATTCCATGATTGTGGGGGGATATACGGTTAACCATTCGATCCCGTTGAGAAGAGAGTGTAATCAGCTAATCATACCGAGACCGGATGGTACTGATTCAGTATTGGCATTTGGCCTTAGAATGCCAGCCCGGCCAGTCTCGCTCGCTGCCTGACTGCATTCTCATGAGTTTGCCAGTTACTCAATCAATGAAGGAAATATAATACAATATTCTCGAGCTAAGGAAGCTCTTAATAATGCAAATTTAAACCAAACAACCTTTGTTAAATACCGAAGCTGAGTAGGTATTGTCGTAACAAACC
Organism: Macrobrachium nipponense; assembly: GCF_015104395.2. Classification (NCBI taxonomy): domain Eukaryota; kingdom Metazoa; phylum Arthropoda; class Malacostraca; order Decapoda; family Palaemonidae; genus Macrobrachium; species Macrobrachium nipponense. The sequence continues at coordinate 65,839,653 of NC_087210.1, forward strand.
TTTTTAAGCTTAGTTCCTTACCAGGAAAAAACCTGTAAGGATATAGATAATTCGTAGCGAAAACCACAAGGCAACTCTGGTATGGGTATATGATTTGTCATCAGTAGTCTAAACAGCAAGTCTTACTACTACATTCTTTCCTCTCCGATCCAGAGAGAGAAAAGGAAATCTTGCCTCTTCGTTCTTTTTCATCAATAAACACGAATTAGTATAGTCCGAAAGAGATCGCAAATGAAAACTCTAGGATCGAAGAGAAATCCTCAAATTTTAATTCTCTTGATATAAGGCCGTATTCTATGCCTCTATTATTTGGAAGAGCCTCTAATCAATGAATGGAGAGCTCGTAAAAACAAATCTTGTTTTAATTTGCAAACGATCCTGAGAAAAAACTCTATCCTCATTAAGTCCTCCTGACAAGAATGACGGCCGCCTGTGCGACATATTGCATTCTTCTCGGGAGACAGCTGTGCTTGCGGCAGATTTCACCCGAAACGGACATATCGTGAACAGGACGACGGCCGCCTGTGCGGCACCTTTCGTCTCTGTCCCAGAGAAATCCGCTCCTGGTCCAAATCATAAGAGACGCTTCCTGGTTGATTTCTCCGTATGATTCTTTTGAGGAAGATCTTGGCGCTTGGTGCTTAACCGTTGCCGAAAGTCTGGTTTGTTCATGCGCTTGGACGTACTGTCCGTCTGGGACCGTGTCGTCTGTCCGAGCTGTCCACCTATGGTACTTGGCGCTTGGCTGGTGTCATTCCAGGTACGACACCTCTGCCTGTCCGTCTTGTCCGCTTCTGGGCGCCGTTCGCCCGGACGGAGTTGCTGCACGACGTTTTGTCCAATCCAGGCTGTCCGCCTTGTCAAGGTTGTCCGCAATCGGCACGAGTCGCTTGGACACAGTTGTCCGCATAGGAAAATATCCGCCTGTCCGGGCTGTCCGCGTCTGGCGAATGGTGTCTGGTTGGAGCCGTCCGCGTAGGACACTTTTTCCTGTCCCGAGTAGTCCCAATTCTGGCGCGGGGAGCTGGGGGGGGGGGCCTGGGGTGGTTTCGGTCCAAAGACTATATACTGAAGGAAGATAGGAAAGGCTGAGCCTAATATCACTCAAATGTTGCGCGAAAAAAGATGCCAGATGTCCCATGCGAAACGAATAGCTCCATCTATTGAGCGAACGGTTAAACATTCAGAGCGGTAATGCCTACGGAATATAGGATGGAATTCGATTGTAAATTTTGCGACAAATTTGTTCATAATTTTGCAATTACTACGTCAGTATATTTTATTCTATATTATATATTCTTAAATTTTAAGTAACTAAATTGCAAATTTACAAATAGGTACATGTATAGAGATTAAGAATACACTTCCTTATGTTTTCTCAGTGTATTTTTAAGTATTGTATATTACAACCATTTTTTAAATGTCTATACAATATCATGTTCGAATAAAGTAAATATACCCAAACATTTGATTTGTTAAACTTAGCCACAAGTGCATAAGTGTAGGCATACATTTAATTACAGTTTGTAGGCCATTGTAGAATGGAGATATTAGGTGTATATAAAAAACAATTGTAATTTTTTTCTTTTATTGAAACGGAAATGCATGATGCACTCATGTATACTCTTTAGTAACATAAACGAAAAATAAATGTATAAATATACAAACAAAAGGAAACAAAATAACTCGCTAAATTGTATCACACGCAAAAATAATCAAAAGGGGGTTGGAAATAGAAATAAGGCCGCTACAAACCAACCAAAAATGCAAGATAAATCACATGCAAATGAACTTTAATAAATTATACATAAGAAAAAATAAGTCGGTAAATAATAGTGCACATACAAAAATTGTAAACACAACAACAATCATACAAGCAAACCAAAATTGCATGATGAATTACATGCAAATAGGCTCTAATATAATTGTGGAATATGAGAAAACATAATACTAAAAAAGGTTTTCTTCAAGAATTAAATACATAGTGCAAACATAAGAATAACTATTAAATTGTTATTATATATATATATATATATATTATATATATATATATATATATATATATATATAAATTTTGGAAATTTATTTATTTATTTAATTGTATTTCAGAACTGACCATTTATTGGGGAAAAATATTTTTGTTTTGATCTGTTAAAAAAACTGATTCTGGTAACATCTTACCATTTGATTTTATGGTTGTGAATGTGGTTCTCCTCGTGTAACCCTAATTTTATGGTCTCATACTGTATTTCAGGATTTTGTAAATTATCATTTCCATTGAGAATGCTACAATCAACACATCATTAGTAGTAATTGTAGTAGAAGCAGCAGCAGCAGTAGGAGGAATGGGTAGTAGTTAGTAGCAGTATTATAGCAAATGTAGGTCAAAGCAGTCATAATATTTGTAGTAGGACTAAACACTTGTAGCAATACAACTAATATTATCCATAATGCTTGTTACTGTGCATTACTGTACACTTCACGGCCAGTATCCTTTTGGATAACCATCAGTAAATTCTGGAAATGCAAATAATATGAAATGAAATAAATGCCATATCATACTTATCATTTGGATGGTAAAATCATAAGTATTTTAGGCATAAATACATACAAAAACCTACTAAACAAGATTTTCTTACCAATATCTGATGAACATTTTCACTTAATTCAATATTTCACAATCTTCTTTGGAATTTTTCACTGGTCAGTTGATAGATGAACCTTATAGCCAATAATACAACTAGTCTAACACTTTTTCACTGAAGACAAAGTGAAATATATGTGTAGCATAATATAACAAAATCTTAAAGGTCAATCTTTACCTACTATATGAATTCTAGTTAGTAAAAGCAAAACTGGAATATCTACCAAAAGCTAGACCATTTACCATGTTTCAAGGATGAAGCTCTATGTCAGATGATCTATTCTCCAGAGCAGAATGATACCTACAAGATTAACTATATTTAGAATAATTGTGATGCACTTACATTTCAGAAAATTTTAACATATACAAACTGCACATCAAACACACACCATCAAGGTTGTGCAAATTCTCGTGTGGATAAGTCAGCAACTAGTTTGATGTGTAATTTGCTTGGTGGTGTAAATCTATTGATGTATCTGAAAATATGTATTTCAACAATAAGTGCATTATACAAAATATATTTATATAAAAATATACACAAAATATAGCGCACAAAAATCATTTTACTAAATTATGTACTGCAGTTATATATTATTAAAGACATATATACATACATATATGAAATAGATATATCCAAAGTTGCACATGGAAAAAAATATAAATAGGATGAAACAAACAAAGAATGCCATGAAGGAAAATGGAAAAGGTGAGAATACTGGCAAGTGCTTTCTGTGTACTTTATTCTGCTATCAGAATAAAGTACGTATACGGCAAAAGTGCTTGCGAGTTACCTTTCATTTCCTTTGCAGCATACCCACATGTAAAAAGGCATCTAAGCTTTATATGGCTACAATTAAATCAGCATTTTTCAATAACTCACTTATCTTTATAAGGTCAACATCTGATCTGGTGCAGCTAGTAGAACCTGTAATGTGCAATAGATGCAGGCTTTTTATGTAGAAAAATATGTCATCTGATAAAAAATCAGTTGATAATATTATAATGACTAAACACATAAATAAAATAGATAACACGTACCTTCCACATGTTGATCTGGGCAGGCATTGTGGCAGTGTTTGTCAGAAGCTGGATGAAGTTATTTTTTGGTGGAGAAATGCCTGCTGCACACACATAATTACCTCAATTTAGTTGTCGTGAGGTTTTTTTGGCCTCAACTCCTGAATTTGGATGAGGTTCCTCCATATCAAGCATCTAGGTGATATATACTATATGTTATGCCATCCTATTTCACCAGCATACAAAAAAAATCCTCTACTATTCTATAGTTAGGTTTAGGTTAGGTAAGGTTACGTTGGGCAATGTAAAGGTAACTTTTTGTGGGAATCACATGAGATTATTTTTGAAAAAATCCTATGGCTATTTCGGAGCTACAGCCAAACGTATTTTCTTGGCTGTGACTCAGCTACTCATTTAGACTTGGGAAATATGCGCTCTTGCTATTTCTAGAACTTTCTGCAAGGTTAGCTACTTTTCTTGTAGCAATGTCTTCCTAAGCTCTTGTGAGTTAGTCTTTACTATAATTTGCCTCTATTAACCTCTGTCTAGATCTCCAAATTCACAAGTTGAAGCTAATTTTCCTTAACTAGAGTAACAAATGAATCTACTGTCTCACCTGATTCCTGCGAGGCTTCGATGAGCTAATAACATTCAAAGTACATATTTTGCTTGAGGAGCAAATGGATTTGTGAGCCCTTCAATTGTCTTCTGTAAAATTCCTGAACTTCTAAACCTGCAGTATGAAGGAACATGGTTTTCTGCTGGTTTTTTTTATTTTCATCTGGGGGTAGTTTTTTTCCTTTTTTTGTGCTTCTAAATAAATTTGGAAGCTGCTTCTCCACTTTTTCGATTTTTTTACCCACTGATTTGGATCATCCCCGATACTAAATCTGTCTAACCTTTGGACATCTATCGCATGTTTGCGTGATACTAATCAGTTTCGGTAGGCTAAGAATTTGGAAGTTTTTTCTAACCTTTCTAACCTTGTAGGCTATACTTTCATTGACATACCTTGAACACTTTTACTCTCTAAACCAGCACTTTTTCATTCTCTTAACACTCCTGAATTGGCACAGCACTGCTTGGTTGCTGGTTTGAGTGTGATGAAGTCATAAAGTTTACTCAGTAAACTTAAAAAAAAAAAACAAAAAAAAAGAAAAAAGTTTGAAACAAAAAAAAATGTACTGCGGATGCCTTGCCTTAATATTATAGCCAATATCAGTGGGGATTACTGATTAGTAGCAACATATTTAATGTATTATGCTGTAAGTAATGACGTTCTTTATCATTAGGGTACCTGTGAAACACTTATTGAGGATCGGTTTCTCTCGTTTATTGCAAAACAACACATTTGTGTGACTTATTCACTGTTGGCGCCACGATTTCGTTTGTGTCAACTGTCAATTTTAAATATAAACAAACAGACGACCTGCGATATACCTACAACGCCATCTGAACACTGAGCGGTCAAACTATTGTGTTCACTTTGGGGTTGGCAACTAGTATATTAACATTCCTATTTTGAGCCTTCCTATCTTCCTTCAGTATATAGTCTTTGGTTCTGTCCGACTCGGACACTCTTCGTCATTGTCCGTATGTTGCGTCTCAATCCTATGAGTTTCGTCCTTCTTTCTTTATTCGTCTCTGTAACTCGTACGAGGAGTAGAGGAGATAAGTGGAGTCCAGAACGCCCGTAGGACGAGATCTCTTAAACAGGAAGAAAATCGTCCTTTCCTCCTCGGAAGGTCTTTTCTCAATACTCCTACTAAATGATGAAATTTGTTCCTGCATTTTAAGTAGGAAGTCCGTCGCAGTTTCTTCCTTTTCTTTGCCATGAATAGGAGAATGTGCTCTGGAAGGCGTAGGAGATCGAGATATTGTCCTCTGACTCTTTTCCTCTCGTAGGGAGAATCGTCCGGGAAACGTTCCGGGCTCGAGTCCAACGTCGGAGCTTTCCAACTCCTCTTGATCGGACACGACAGTTCGTCGGAATTCCATCCACTTCTTCGAGGAGACGAATCGGAAGACGAAAAGCACTCTTTTAGGATGCCTTTCCAATGGCGATCCTTGGCAGTCTGGGACGCTACAGATTCTGCCGAGGGGACGCCTGACCGGTGGGGATTCTCCGTAACCTCCGTACGACTGTCGACATTCCTTCTCCTCGGGCCTGGGAGCTTGGAAGAGGTCTAGGTCTGGGAGCGAGACAGAGCCGATCGGAACGCACCCTCCACTATTTTAGGACGCCTTTCCAATGGCGAACTTGGCAGTCTGGGACGTTCTACAGAGTCTGCCGAGGGGACGCCTGATCGGTGGGGATTCTCCGTAACCTCCGTACGACTGTCGACATTCCTTCTCTCTGGGCCTGGGAGCTTGGAAGAGGTCTAGGTCTGGGAGCGAGACAGAGCCGATCAGACGCACCCTCCACTTCAATGGGGAACACTATATTCACTTCTTACCTTTTTAGAGCTCGCTTTTGAGCTACATCCATTATCTTCAAATTTGCTATATAAATTTGTAGTTTCTGTGGAGTAAGAAGGTGATGAGGATGCAACAACTACTAGTACTGCTAATACTCTAACTGCTCGTTAGCACAAACGCTATTAAAGCTTATAAAGTAAGCGTATCTAGTTATATGCTTTTCTGACTTCCTAAAGTAGGAAATTAAAGTTTAATATTTCCTCAATAAAGTTGTAACCTTTATTACATGTAATAATGAATAAATATTAATAATTCCCTTTATTGCAAACTATGTGAGTGTCTACCGATAATTTCGGTAGTTTCAATTAGTATTTTTTCTTCAAATTTCGAAGCGAAATTCATTAAAAAGTTAATAAAAGCGTATGCGAACCAAAGACCCAGTACTTCCCTGCAAAAGACAGCCCAGAAGATCGATGGCGATGAAACACGAAAATCAAATCAGGAGGAACCGTAAAACGTATGTTTACAGTCCAAACGATAGAGAAAAAATCTGTCCTTAGAAGGTAATAGTTCCTATTCCTGCCACCACCCAGCGGCAGGCCCGGTAGATCACCTGACCTACCTACCTGTAGCGTGTGCCGCGAAATTCGAATTTCTATCGGGGACGACGGAGTCTATAGCTAAGTATATATCTGACAGGGAAGTTGAATGTATTAAAAATGAAGTCTTTTAGGCAAGAACGAGTCTTCCGTTACAGATATTTCCACCAATGAAAAAGCAATAAGTTCCCCCACTTCACCTTTTTATGAGTAATCTTCATAGATTTCTCTTGTCCATTGAAACAGGTATGAAGTCTCTAATGTCATTTTCAAAGTGGTTTATCCCTCCACCTAATAGGTAAAGACAAATATAATTGCGTACGAAAGGTTGCGCTTATAGTCAGAGGATTTAATGTACTAGGTACAAACTTTTTTCATTAGACGGTAAAGTGTGGTGCAAGATTGCAGTCGCTTGGGAACACTTCGCATTTCCTTATTCAGAAGTTCCATCACCAGAAAAGGCAGGTTTGATCCTATATTTAAGATATAACTTTATTGCCGTGGTCCACACGGCAGATGTGTGATTAGAATGATTTATAACTACACAGGAAATAGTCCACTTCCGTAGCAAAGGCGTCTAACAGCTAATGGCCATTCCCTTAAATAAAAGGCAAAGTAAGTAGCATTAAGTACAATATATTTTTGAAGAGCGTAAACACAATGTGGCTAAATTGAAGACTGTGTAGCCCCATACTTCATGAGCTATCAAGCGTCTTCATCTGTCTATTGCACAATCATTTTTACACCCAGAAAGTGATCATTTCTTTTGGCCATTAACTGGATCGTAATGCACTACTAAGGATAAGAATTATTTTCAGAAAGGAAAAAAAGAACAGTAGTTGTCGTAATAGTTTCGTGTTTTGCATAATTACCAACGGTCACGACGAAGAGAGTGAATTAAACTACTGTATAATTTCAAATACCTGATATAGTGATGCTCGTAACACTACCAAGAGATATTACTGTATTACAACCCTAAATAAAGGGAAGTTTTGATAATTAGTGATTAAAGGCAGGTATATCTTTAGTAACCATTCAAACATTTCGGGGAAATCTTCAAAAGATTTTCTCTCTCTCTCTCTCTCTCTCTCTCTCTCTCTCTCTCTCTCTCTCTCTCTCTCTCTCTCTCTCTCTCTCTCTCTCTCTCTCTCAGATATTCTTAATCTGTTTCTTATTCCTATGCTGTTCCCTAGTATGCGATTTAGTTTCAAATATGAGACGGTATTTTCTCAGACGAACAATATCAGTCAGCCTGCAAAAGCGATGCTCTTTCACTTTAGATTTAGACGACTGTTCAGAGTTGGCGAAAGTATCAATATTTTGATATCAGGTGGGCAACAACTCTGAACTCTGCAGAAGCCAAATTTCCTTGGTACTTTCGCCGGATAACTCACTTCCTGCCTGATTTTATGAACATTCGAGCTCGCGCTTTGGCATTTTTATGGCAAAAGTTGCTCTTTGGTAGGAATTGGAATTTGGAATGTTCATTTGTACTGGAAAATCACACGCGGTTGGGTTTTTTTCTGATTTCGAGGGAAAAACTATGAAAACAGAAGTATCTGAAATTCCAGACTGAAAAGTTTCATGTTATTTTATATGAAAAATTACCTTATATGACTCTACGCAGAACCATTTTGACACTTTTTTTCTCTTATATTTTGAAGCCCCTTTTGTATCCCAATGAGCATGATTTAAAGTAGTTGCTCCTCTCACAACATACTTAATTCCCGCGGGAACTAGTTTAGTTCCGTCTGGTAATCAAGGTATTAATGCCGGAAATATCTAAAAATTAATTCTCGTTATTCTTGATAGCTTTCCACTACCATGCAAGGTGTACGAGTACTAAACAGATTAATTCTCACATGTTGCACCTTTTTAACTTCATAAGATCTCGACTGGATTTGGAGATTCCCCCACTCTTTACCTTGCAACAACAATACGTGTAGCGTCAATACATTCTAAGCCAGACACGGGATCGTGTTCACACATGCAAAAATTTATTTGGGGAAAATAGCCTTCAGTTCATCTCCAACGAAATTAGATTATATTCTGGATTCCCTGGTAAAATATTATTACTATAAACAAACTTTCTAGAGGGATTTCCTCTTCATCACAGTTCAGCGAATGGTCGAAGTTTCGTCGTTAATAGCTAACGAAAGGGAGGGTAAATTTTCGTGCTGGATCGTCACCCCTTGCCTTTTTTATGGGAACATGGAGTCGCTGGCTTTGACATTCCCACATTTCATAGTGTTCAGCTTCTGGGCAAAAATCGATGTGACTTATCAACAGTCAGCAGAATTAATGCTTTTGAAGTTGAACTCTGAACCCGTCGTCCAAGAGTGAAGAATGTTTCTTTGAAGGTTATTTTCATGTTTTGTGAGAAATGATCATATTCTTTTATCCCCAGGACTTCGATACGCATAATGTAACTTGAAAATTCCTGAGATTATTCCGAAAAATCTCTTCAACGAAACAGCAGATAATTTTCAGGATGCCTTTACGGACGCTATGTCGCCGCTGGCCTTTTCCAATTCTCGTGTTTAACAGCCGAGCTGAATATGCTTTCCATTTCGCTGGAATGACAGTATTATGGCCAGGGATATTCAGGAGGACTCAGGAAACATCCTTTGGATTTTTTCTTCAGCCCCGAGATACACTATTTGAAGGAGTGATGCGAATGTTGAGTTTGGTAATATAATTATATTTTGTTTATGGATTTAATACGTACCATGCTTTCTAGTTTCGTGACCAAGAGGTTATTGGCACAATCCCGTCTACCTGTTCCTTTTATATTAGAGCTTTTATGTATCCTAATGTCTGCTAATGACGAGAGAGTATGAAAAAAATTTATGACTTGAACATCATAGAACGCTCTTAAAAATTACGTTTTCGACATTACCAAACTTTAGAATATTTTATGACTGCCTACTTCAATATCGATATGTAATACGAATGACATGCCACGCCTTTTATACTGCCTGCCCGACCTGCCTTTTAAGGTATCTTTCAATGACCCTAACCTGCAGGATGAGTATTCCATTCTCACAAATATTCTTAAAAACCGTTAACGAAGTGCTGTTCGAAGCTGAACCATTTTGATGTTATACTTTCAGTGTGTTTTTGTCTTCGATGCTGAATGGTTGGTCGAAAGTAGCTAATGTTTTTAAATGTACATTCGTGTGTATAGCTGTTCCTTCTTGTTATATGTGTGTTGGTATTTTGTCTGTAATGTTGTGGAGATTATTTTATTTCATTTTAATTATCTGTGATTTTTTTTGTGATTTTAATCTCAGTTTCTAGTGTGTTTGTAATCTAGGTCTGTGAGTTGTGATGTTATCGTTGAAGTCCACTAATATGTTCAACTATTGGATCTTATAATCAGCTATTCTTTGATATTAACACACTATATTAGTAGAATATGCCTGAAAATATAAAAATGTTCTCACGAAACGTAGGAATAATACAAAATGTGAATCTTTTCGTAATCTTGCCTTGAATCTACTCCACGGTGTCTAATCTGTGCTGTATATTATATAGACATACACACATATAATAATAATAATATATATATATATATATATATATATATATATATATATAGATATATATATATATATATATATATATATATATATATAGTAGTGAGTCCTTCGCTATATATCATGGTCGTGCGGGCGCTCATGGATGCTCCTACAGGACCCGGAGGGTGCTCGACTTTTCATTGGCTGGCGGCCAGGCGTCGGAAACTCTGGAGGTGCGTTGATCTTCTCAGGTGTGTTGCGTCACCTGGAGCCGGGTTTTTTCATTGGCTGCGACCGTGGTGACGTAACTCCTTGTATTTCTACCAACCTTCGATATTGGTCCCGTCCTGGGCGCTGGTGTTCTCGTCTGAAGGGGGGGGGGGGGGGGGGGGGGGGGCCCGGCTGGGTCTTCCTTACACAGGTGGGCAGCATGGTGAAGGGTTGGTTCCTGTGTCCGTGTTAGGGAAGGGTTTTTGCTCAAGGATGAATAACGCCTCTAGGAGGCGTAGGCGTCGCTGATCGGGGGCTCTTCCAATTATCTTTGTGTTTTTTACGATATCCTCTCGCACGACGTGCTGTTGGTGGGCGGTGAGGGCGTGGTGTTTATATATATATATATATATATATATATATATAATATATATATATATATATATAATATTATATATAATATATATATACGTATATATGTATATATATGTATATATATGTGCTTAAAAAATCACTGTAGATGCACGTGACTTCATAAATAAGCGAATTCCACAGAAAAATGATAGTCACAAAAGCAGATAAATCTAATGCAGTGGTAATAATGAATAAAAGTGACTATATAAGTAAAATAATGACATTGCTAAATGATACTGATACTTATACGAAACTGAGGTCTGACCCTACATAGACAGTGAACTCTCATTTTAATAAACAAATTAAATCCATTTTGAAGGAGGAATTAGAATGTCATGACATTCCCTTAAGTGTAGCAAACCTCATTAGTCTCATAAGGTTATGTATCAAAGATAGTAAATTTTGTTTTAATGGGGAATTTTTTGTACAAAAGCTTGGCATGGCTATGGGTAATCCCTTATCTCCTGTCCTTAGCAATATTTACATGAAATTTTTTGAGACAAAACTCTCACCAAGAA
>NC_087210.1:65855993-65908493 GCF_015104395.2 Macrobrachium nipponense
GTTGAGCTGTCATTTATGTGATGGCTGTTCTGGTTTCCTTGAGAGTTGCCAATCCCCTCTTGTCGCTCTGATATCCTGAGCTGATGGTCAATGGGATTAATCCTTGAGGTAAAGGTGTGGTCACCAAAAGTCTGTTGGGCAGGAAACCTAATCTCCAGGTCAGCAGGGTCAATCTTAGCTTCTTTTAATATCAAAGCTCGGCTTATGGGATCTTCTGAGGTAAAACCTTTGTTTCCTTCTATTACTTTAATCTCTCTGATGAGTGCACCTTCTACTACTCTCCTGTGACTAATTTTGTTGCTTTTGTATATAAGCCTACTGTTTTTGAAATCAAATCCTATGGTCATTTTCTCAACAATGCCTAGCTATAGCACTCCCCTGAGAGTTAAGTTGTACTGCCCTTCTATGTTCTTGGATTCTAGTCCTTATTCCCCTTCCTGATTCCCCTACATGTCTGTCTCCACAATTGTTGCAATTGATTATGTATACCCCCGCTACATCATCTGTATTACTGTCTTCTCCTTCCAATTTATTTTTACATACTTTGTTTTTTTACGGTATTATCAAAGGTATATACAAATTTATATTTACTTTCTTTCATTTTTGAAGTGATTTGTTTAATTTTAGGCATAAAAGGGAGGGCAACTATTTTCTTGTTTTCTTTATTCCATGTACTCTCTACATTTGCTCTGTAAAAATTTTTTCTAGCTTTGTTGAGTGCCCTTTTTCTAAACCATTCCGGGTATGCTAATGCATCGAAGTTTTTACCGATGTAATTTATTTCTTGTTCTATCTTGCAAGGGTCACACGTTCTCATTGCCCTAAGAAATAAACCTGTTAGAACCCCTATTTTTTATATTTTTTCAATCTAATGATGAATGCGCAGGGTTTAGTTACAAGTAACTTAAAAAGATAAATAGAGTTCTTTGAAGAGCTAACCCAAATTGAAAAGAAAATAGATATAATGAATATAAGTGAAACGTGGTATTCCCAAGAGACTGGTAATGATGATCAAATAAAGGGGTTCCAAAATTATAGATCAGAGAGAAAAAATAGGAATCAAGGGGGAACCGCGATATATGGGAAAGACATAAAACAAGGAAAAATATATGAAAAATATAGTAACTCAGAATGTGGACTAATAGCGTTAGAATTTGAATCTAAAAAATTAATGAACATATTAATATACAGACGCCCTAATACTAAAGAGTTTGACACAATAATAGAAAATTTATATGATATATGTAGAAATCACAAAGACTGGACTATTCTCCTATCCGGAGACTTTAACTTTCTTTTCGTAGATTGGAAAGAACGAATAGGAAATTGTGGTTGTATTTATACAAATAAAAAAGATAGTAATAGGAGTGCAGAAGATAAGAGGCAATTCGAAAAACTATTAGAGATCCTACTAGAATATAACATTCGTCGAATAAATCACCTGCCAACAAGAAAGGAAAATACTTTAGACCTAGTATTTGTGAACGAGGTGAATTATGTTAAAGAAATAATAGTTTATAATGCGAGTATTTCAGACCCTAATGTCATAGACTTAACAGTCCATTCCAAAGCAAGTGAAAACGGAGATAAGCAAGAGATGAAAAAGTGGGAAGGATATAGAAAATACAATTTCTACAGTAAAAATATAAAATGGTCAGAAATAAATGAAGAATTAAACAAAGATTGAGATAACATATTCGTAAGTGATGATATACAGATAAATACGGATATATTATATAAAATATTAGAGAAAATAGTGGATAAATATATACTGAAGAAGAAAAGTGAACATCAGTCATGCATACCAAGAGACAGAAGGATCTACTTCCAGAAAATCAGAAAGTGGAAAAAAGGTCTTGCAAAAGAAAAGATTGAATGGCAAGTGATGGAACTAAAAAGTAAGATAGAAAATGCAGAACAAAAGATTATATAATAAAAAAAAATTAAAAACGGGATTTGGAAGAAAAAAACCCTAGTAAATATCAAGCAAAACCACAAACTATTGTACTCATATGCGAAAAAGATGAATAAAAGAAGAATAGAAATAGGCCCTCTAAGAATTGAAGGTAGATTAACGAATGGAAAAAAGGGAAATATGCAACATATGGGCAGAAAGATATAAGAGAGAATTCACCCCTAGAATTGATAATGAAGATAATGATACAGAAATAAGGGATGAAAATAGTGAATATTTATCAGACATAGATATTAATGAAGCCGATATTGTTTAGTGTATTAATGAAATTAAAAATGGAGCTGCAGCAGGGCCTGATGGTGTCCCTGCTATTTTGTTAAAGAAAGTAGTTCATTCCATCGCAAAGCCCCTTGTAATATTATCAAGGCAAAGTGTAGATACAGGCAAGAGCATAAATTAGCATATATTACCCCTACTTTGAAAAGTGGATCAAGACTAGAGGCAAGTAATTATAGGACTGTGAGTCTGACATCACATATTATGAAAGTGTATGAAAGGGTAATGAAGAAAAATATTATAAAACATTTAATAAAAAGATAATTTTTTTTAATATAGAACAACATGGTTTTGTACCCGAAAAAAGTACAGAAACCCAACTGTTAGTCCACCGTGAGAACATATATAAAAATATGAAAAACGGAAAAGAATCAGATGTTGTTTATCTAGACTTTGCAAAAGCTTTTGACAAGGTAGACCATAATATATTAGCGAAGAAAATTAGAAAACATAAGATAGTGGACAAAGTAAGAAGATGGGTGAAAGAATTTTTACACAACAGAAAACAGATAGTTATTGCAAACGATGAGAGATCTGATGAAGCTAAGGTAATATCCGGTGTGACACAATGTACGGTGCTAGCTGCAATTGCTGTTTGTTATTATGATGGCAGACATAGACAGTAAAGTTAAGGACTCTGTAGTGAGTAGTTTCACCGATGAAACAAGAGTAAGTAGAAAAATTACCTGTGATGAAGATAGGAATGTGCTACAAAGAGACCTTAACAAAGTATATGAATGGGCCGAGGTAAATAAGATGGTATTTAAATCTGATAAATTTGAATCAATAAATTATGGAGATAGAGAAGGAAAGCTATATGCATATAGGGGACCTAATAACGAGACAATCACTAATAAGGAAGCAATTAAAGACCTTGGTGTAATATTGAATAGGAACATGTTATGCAATGATCAAATAGCAATTGTATTAGCAAAATGTAAAGCAAAAATGGGAATGTTGTTACGGCACTTCAAAACGAAGAAAAGCTGAACACATGATTATGCTTTATAAAACGTGTGTTCGTAGTCCACTTGAATATTGCAATATGATATGGTACCCACACTACCAAAAGAATATTGCACAAATAGAGTGTGCAAAGGTCCTTTACAGCTAGAATAGAAGAAGTTAAGGATCTTGACTACCGGGAAAGACTACAATTTTTAAAATTATATAGTCTAGAAAGGAGAAGAGAACGCTACATGATAATTCAGGCATGGAAGCAGATAGAAGGAATTGCCGAAAAACATCATGGAGCTAGAAATATCAAAAAGAGCAAGCAGAGGTAGATTAATAGTGCCCAAAATTATACCAGGAAAACTATGGAAAGCACACAGGACATTAATCCACTACGCACCAGCATCAATAATGCAGCGCCTATTCAGTGCGTTGCCAGCTCATCTGAGGAATATATCAGGAGTGAGCGTAGATGTGTTTAAGAATAAGCTCGACAAATACCTAAGCTGCATCCTAGACCATCCAAGATTGGAAGATGCAAAATATACCGGAAGATGTATTAGCAATTCTCTGGTAGACATAAGAGGTGCCTCCCGCTGTGGGACCTGGGGCAACCCGAACAAGATGTAAGGTCTGTAAGGTCTGTAAGGTCTCTCTCTCTCTCTCTCTCTCTCTCTCTCTCTCTCTCTCTCTCTCTCTCTCTCTTTCTCACTAAGCTGATATTAGATTTGCTTACATCCTCAACATGTATCTTCCGACACGAATCAATTTCGAAAATAATTTCTGTATCGAAATTTGCAAATAACATCGATTCCACCACGACATCGGTACACTAACTACTTACACGTAAGCTATATTTGTCCAACATTTTATCAAAGCATATGCCCATACTGGAACAGCGTTTCAATTCTATACGTAGAATATATCGTCAATAATGTGACTAGGATCAGCGCAAATACATCAACGTTTAAGCAAACTCAATATGTATCTCAAAGACCGAACTTCGTTCCTGCATCGGCTGGACATTCCATTGCACTTTATCTGGGCCATTAAATGCTAATTTAAATCGATGTTTATAATAACTTCAGTGTTTCCACTTTCTCGGAGAGTAAGCCTGTATACAAACAACTTTGTTGTGCGGGATCTGAAAAGGGTGTTCCGCGTTGAGTTAAAGATAGAGGAATTTTAGGATAGGATATTTATGATTTATTTATTAGAATGGAAATGTGAAAAATACATAATGTTTATATTAAACAGTACAGAAAGTTGGTGTGCATATAATCCATGTGACCACTGTACCACATCATGACTGGCTGCCGTAATTGGCGGGTCAGCCAGAATTCGACAGCGAAGCGTCGATGCTTTACCGTGGCTTTACTGTTTAATCGAGTTATCAACTGAGTCTTCTGCATTGTAAGTTTGGAGGACACACAAAGCGAAATGAAACCGTTTCCACCTGACAATGGTTGTTGGAGTCGAATGACAAACGCGAAAATCAAGAAGAATGCGGGGTTCAGATTTTAATGGAAATACCAATAACAACGTCGCGACGATCCACATGCTGTATACTACCTGACTCCTGAACTTGCTTTGACTCATCTCCAAAATAACTGCCTCGGAGAGAGAGAGAGAGAGAGAGAGAGAGAGAGAGAGAGAGAGAGAGAGAGAGAGAGAGAGAGTGGAACTGGAGAAAAGGAAACAAAGTTAACCAAAACCAAAATTTTCTGAAGTATTTTCCAGACCTGTCAGTTTGGCCAGCGAGTTATGTACTACGGAAACGTTCCCAGGTATAGTATAGATGTCTTTTGACCACAATACAGTCTATTTAGAGAAGCCGTTTACAGACTACCGGGAGTCTCTTCTAATGGCGCTGAACTGCAATTCCGGTCGAATAGCTGTTACATCTAAATATTGCTTGCATCATAAAAAGGAGACGTTTCCAGCATGGCATAGCTATCATAAACGAAGGAAAACGAATGGTTATTACTATTTGATTTGAAACGAACGCGAGGTTCTGGAATTCGTCAGAACTGTACTTTTATGCCTAAATATTACGAAACTTGTACTGTATCGTTCAAACTGAATTTATTACAAGGCACAAGGCATTTTTGTTGGTGAATACAGACGCTCAAGAATACTAACAGTGATATGACAGCGGAAAGGAAATATCGCTATATTGTCGAAACAGTTATAAACAACCATTCGTATGGTGAAGCGTAATATATAACTGTCAGAAATATCGTTAAAAAGAAAATAAATAAATAATTTTTCTTATCTAAAACGTTGTCGTATTTCAGCTGACACATGAGCTAGATCATATAACTCGATAGGTGTGACATATTACCCGTAGATCCTTTATGATATTTGGTTTTTCTGCACCGTTAGCATAATTTGTCACGGCCTCTCACCATTTGTCAGACATGCCGTAGATATCTAATACAATTATTCCAGTTTATTCTGTTTCCAAAAAGAAGATATCGATATATGCTTATACAAATTCACTTTGAAGCATTTTGTACTGCTGCTGCTGTAGATACTGAGTCATATTTCAACCTGACTTTTTCTGGAGATGATTAAATACTTAATTATTCTCAGACTAAAATATGAAGCATACAACATAATGACTTAAATGTTAAAAGAAGACCATGAATCAAGAGGAAAACTCCAAGGCTACGAATTTCCAATATGATAGCAAGATTACTATGCATTCCAGAGGCCACGACATAGCAGTGTTTTTTGTAAACAACTTTTAATCCGACTTATGGATATCCATGCCACTAAAACACTGAGTGTTTCGAACTTCGTTTTAATTTTCGGAAGTATTGTACATTGCCATATGACTTTCATGAACTTTTCCACTTTAGAAAATAGGATTAAAAAAGCACTTAGCCACCCATCCATCCGCAGAAGTGGTGACTTGTATCATTGACATCAGCATATCGTATCCTCCACTATGCCTTTCAAATGGTTGTTTGACTTATGGTTAAATGTCATTTTACCTAT
Organism: Macrobrachium nipponense; assembly: GCF_015104395.2. Lineage (NCBI taxonomy): Eukaryota > Metazoa > Arthropoda > Malacostraca > Decapoda > Palaemonidae > Macrobrachium > Macrobrachium nipponense. The sequence continues at coordinate 65,862,202 of NC_087210.1, forward strand.
CCTTGGCCACATAAAATTTTTAAAAGCAATTTGATATATTGTATGATTGTATGATGATATATAGTAAATTTGTAATAATAAGGTAAGGGGGATGGCTCTGCGTCAAAGATATGTCATAAAACACCACCTGTTCGAAACGGTCTGAGGAAAGGCAAGAAGTTGGTCTTGTCTAAGATAAGCTCATCTATCAATTCAGTGTACTGCCATGAATTAGGGCAATGTTAAAAATATTCGGTGCATAAGTAGCATGGAAATCCATACGTCGGTTTAAAAGTTAGTTCTTTACGAAAAACACTATTTCATGGCCTTTGGAATGTATAGTAGGATTATAATTATATGTCTGTTCTATTTTTCATTTTCCTTTATAACCAACATAGCCTCAAACTAGTAATAAAATTAATCCATTCGAAGATCCAGCATTATTTTCAGTAATGGAAAAATATTCTATACATGACAAAATCAGTACAATTATTTGGGAATTCAGATCCTTTGCTATATGAATATAAAATCGCGAAGCCTTCCAGATTTTCTCATGAATTTTGTGAGCAGAAAAATAAGTGTTTTATCACAGAACTCAGCTCACCTTTCGTGTCAGCCTATGAATAACTTTACCCAAGGCTCTCAGTAGCTACTGAATTATTAAATTTGTAAGAGGATAAAGTTATACAGAAGGATTGTGTACGAGATAAGGAAAAAACGGCACATTCTTCATTTTACTTTTTTTTTCTTCGTGTTGAGTGTCATTTGTAAAGCGTCACGTGACAGGAAATGAGCCCCGGAGCAGATTTTTTAGAAATTCATTAGCATTCAGACGAGGATGATGATGAAAAGAGGCTGATGGTGAAATGGGAAAGAAGAAAATGTCCTATTTAATTTCTGTATATATTTCATGGTTTTCGAAAATCCACCAGTTGCATGCAATGAGACTCTCCATGCAGAATATGCTATGATTCCGTCTTTGCTTATTCCTTTTCTCTCGTCAAGGGAAAGAAGACAATCGTCAATTCTTTCCTCCTTTTGAAAATATTTGTTCTTCAGTTCTCTTTCTGTTGAATATGAAATAAATGTCTCGTTATAACCATCAACAGCATGAGCTATACTATTTATTTATAATTCCGTCAAATGGTATTAAAACTGCTCGGGAATTACTACATGATGGTACTGATTTCATTTTGGGTGTAAAATAAATACTGCCGAATACAGAATAAATTGTAATCCCTTTTCTCTAAGCTAAGATATTGTACAAGCGAATGAAGATTTAATCATAGAATAAGCTCTTGCATTATAAAACAAAGAAAAGAAAATTTCATTGTTATTTTAACTCAATGAATGCCTCTTTAGCTTTTACAAGAAGCCATGGAATTATTATCCCTTTCAACTGTTAATCCGGATAATCCTAATTACACCGAAATCTCTCTCTCTCTCTCTCTCTCTCTCTCTCTCTCTCTCTCCTCTCTCTCTCTCTCTCTATCTCTATATATATATATATCATATATATATATATATATATATCTTATATTATATATATCGAACTACAAATGTCCTTTAATATCTAATTTGCTCTACTTCGGAATTAATATATTTTCATATATGCTTAACCGAGGGGGATTTATTAAGCGATAATAGAATTGGCGTTCGACAGGCGCAAACCAGCGACCTCTCAATACTAGGACTGCCAATTCTATTATCACTTAATAAATTCCCCCTCGGTTAAGCATATATGAAAATATATTAATTCCGAGGTAGAGCGAATTAGATATTAAAGGACATTTGTAGTTCGATATATGTATATGAATCACGGTAATGTGATAGACTTATATATATATATATATATATATATATATATATATATATATATATATATATATATATATATATATAATATTATATATATATATATAATATATATATATATACTTTATATATTATATATATATATATTATATATATTTCATGGGTGTGAAAGATTAGTAAAAGCCGCCCCTCTCTCTCTCATCTTTTTAACTGAAAAAAATTTTCAAGTTTATGGACACCATAAAAACAGTTTTATATTCGGTGAACGTGAACCTGTTCTTAACTTCTGTGGTCGTTTCAGATGGCGAGAAAATTGCTTCATTGGCATCATCAGTCAGAGAACAGAAAGAACAATGGTTTGGTATTTAGATAATACTAAACCACCCATGACCCGACTTAATGTTGAGAATTAGGGGAGGGGAGGGCAGGGGAGGACAGTGGATAACAGGTGAGGGTGGAAGGGTAGGGGGAAGGATAACGGAGGGGAAGGTTGGATGAGGAAGGGTGGAATGGGGCTGGGAGGGGAGGAGGAGGGAGGGGTGGGGTCGGGGTGGGGGTGTTGGTTATAGAGAGGGAAGGGAATCTCGGGAGCACCAAGGGGTGGGGCGGGAGGGAAGCGGGGGAATGGTATGAGAGGAGTGGAAGATGTGAAGTCTACGGGCAGCAACAGCCCCGTTTAACTTTCGGTGTTTCAGAGCTTTAGTATTGTGTAGAATAGATGAACCATGAAACAAAAATGAAATATCGTCACAAATATGTCCAATGCCTTTCTCTAAGAGAGAGAGAGAGAGAGAGAGAGAGAGAGAGAGAGAGATCTAACAACTTCAGGTAAACCTATAGCTATTTCCTTTAGTGTGACATTTTCAACAGAAAAAGACTGGAGTGTAGGCTGGCTAATATCTTAATGATCTATCGTCTCATAATCCATAGGATAGAGCTTTCGCCCTCTGCTGATTTTTATATCCCCTATTGACAAATAAAGCGTTAGTTATTGAAATTGCTCCTAAACAGCGAGGAAAATAATCTAAATAATGCTAAAATGAATATGATGTTAATAAACACCAATGTTTTACGAGAAACCTTCTCTGATCAATAGTAAAACTAAACATTTGTTTTGATAGTCTAGTGGTTGACTGTCTAAAACTATGGAACAAATGTGTATTATTATAAACTCTTTCTGTCCTTCACAATATACCACGAATTAAGTACGCCTTTAAATAAAAAACCGAAGCACTCATAAAATGTATAAGTCAAACGACACAAAAGCAATCAGTGTGATTTGTATGTAAAATAAAAGAAATAAAAATGTTTGACGTGAAGTTTGTGAAGTTTCTGAAAATAAATCCAGCACAAAAAATAATCATTGCGTATGCCGAACAACTAACGAAACTGGATTTCATACTTTTTCTGCAAAAGCAATCTCTCTCTCTCTCTCTCTCTCTCTCTCTCTCTCTCTCTCTCTCTCTCTCTCTCTCTCTCTCTCTCTCTCTCTGTCGCGGTATTTTATGAAAAAATTGGCCATGTTGACTGGCGATGCTCATACTGATGTCGAGATAAAGAATGACTTATTTTATACAGCCGAGTTTGTGAGACGCTGCTCTGTGTCTGTAACTATAGATTTGACCATTCAACTTGGGTTACCATTTGTGTATTTATACTGTTGTGCTGTAAGTATATGCTTTTTTTTTCTTTTCTTTTTTTTTACCGAGTCAAATACAAAATTTCATGCCCCTGTTTGAACTGTCACTGCATGAGGCACGTATATAGCAACCTAAGGATTTTCAGTGAATTGCGAATATATGGCCTCCTGAATAACACTTCCGATCACTCGCATGGAACTATAGACAAAAAACCAGGTAGACCAATTTTATTTACTGCTATTTATCTTATATTATGTAAAAGCGAGAAAATGATAGCGGCGAATTCTAAATTTCCTATAAATGCCATCTGAAATTAAGAGAATAGAATTTTTAATTAGACTGTAATATTGATATTTTTTTCTTAAATCAGCGAAGAATAAAAAGTAACTACATTTACAGAAATATATCCACATGCAACGTAAGTGAGAACCCTTTGCAATCCTCACTTTCGATATCAGTTGTCATGTGTAGAAAAATATAGTAAAATAACAATTAGCCAAACGAAAATACAGATCATTAGGAAGCCCATGCTATCGGTTTATATGAATGCTTTGAATGTAATGTTGCCTTCCTAATAGCATTTCGAATGGAATGATATGAGATGAAATGAGCTACGACCTCCCACAGCCTCCTCGGTTTCATTCCCCTTCGATCTGAGAGATGGCGGCCAACGCTTGTAACATTCGCATCGGGATTCGTATAAGGTACTGCACCTCCATCCAACTTCCAAAATTGAGTCTTCCTGACATCAATGATGGAAACACAGTCTCTGGACTCGAACTGGTCTTTTCCTTCGAGTGAAATCATAAGTCGTAGTTTTATTCTTATGATAAAAAAAAGGCTTTCACTCTTCATAAATAGTTTAGAAAAAGACTTTTGTTTTTCCAAAATGTTTCGCTTGTGGAGGATAACCAAATAAACTGATTTGTATATATCAATATCATACATTCGTCTATGACTTTTGTTAATTGGAAATATGAACTCATCTAAAAATCTAACAAAATACCCTGCTTTTCGTTTACTATTTTGTTATATTCCTTTTTTATCGTTTATATTCCTTGTATCGTCTTATGAATAATTTGGATGAAGTTTATACGTTATTAGAAACGACTTACTTTAAATATATAGTAATTAAAGTTTTCATTTTAATGGAAATTCTTAAAAGAAATTACTAATATTATCTTTGTATATGCTAAAATTGAAGGAGACTACTTAAACAAAATGACGAAGTAGACATCGAGAAATATTTGGCAAGGAAATTCCTTCAAGAATCAGTTTTCGAATCTAAGTGGTACGGTTATGAATGTTGGAAGATCTCTGAAGAACGTTCAGCTGAACTCTTTTTCCCGGTTTGATGAGATTTTTTTCTTTATTTGTTTGCTTATTTGTTTTGGTGTTACTGAATATCTTTATTGTTGAAGGTAGGTAAACTTTTGGAATGAAATATCTGCAAGTGCCAAATGGGCACCATATAAATCTTTGATAATTTCTTATAAAATTTACAGTTTTGCAAATTAATCTTATAACCACCGAGTTACCTAAGGGATCTGAGCTCTATAATTTAATATTGTTCATCCGCACACTGTCCCTCTCTCTCTCTCTCTCTCTCTCTCTCTCTCTCTCTCTCTCTCTCTCTCTCTCTCTCTGTTACGTTAATTGATTTTTTAGTATTGAGTTTATGTGATGATTTTCTCTCTCTCTCTCTCTCTCTCTCTCTCTCTCTCTCTCTCTCTCTCTCTCTCTCTCTCTCTCTGAAAACAGCCTTTTTCTAAACCTTCACGGTAATTAAAGATTTAACTACCGTAAGATACAGCCAAAACTTAGAGGCACGAACAATCTCCATATCGGACATGAAGAACGATTCCGAATGCAGCTCTGTATATAAGTTTAGCTTATACCTTAATTAAGCGAACGACGTGCTTACCCAGCGTTTCACCAGAGCATTTGATTATGCTGGCATGCCATTTCTCTTCGAGTCTAGAATTCGCAGACTTTGACACCGCAAACATTACCACAAATGTGTCGGATTTAGTACCGGTCCCGCAAATACGTCGTAGATCGCGCTGCGTCTCGGAACAAGTAATGGGTTGTGTAAGCTGAATGTCCGACTACCCATTGGTAGAGCAAAATGATTACTAACTAGGCAGTAGATAATATGACACTCTTATTATCTACAAAAGTAAACATACTGACTTTCAATCGAGAGAAAATATTGGGAAGCTATATGTTTCTGAATTCCTCTGGATAAACTCACCACAATAACAAGAGACTGCACTTCTGGATAGCTATATCACGAGTAACAATAATATCTTTTAGTGACTCATGAATACAGTTATCAGCAAACATCAAATTCGATAAAACTATTTTTTTATAAACAATGAAGGGATATAAAGTGTAATGCCTCACTCAGGAAACAGTTTAAGTAACCTCATAACCCCATACACTTATGGAACAACTGAGAGAGAGAGAGAGAGAGAGAGAGAGAGAGAGAGAGAGAGAGATGCCATGCTAAGTTTTCCGAACCACAAAAAGAAATTATCCTTCTTTGTGATCCCAAGGCTCCTCTGAGAAGATAAGACACCGTTTCTCGTCGTTATTTTACTTTCTAGGCTGCCTGAGCGGCTTTATTTAAGGTTCGGTATTTCTTAGAAATGTGCTCCTGTAACACCAATTTCTTTTCGTCTATTCATTATACGTATTATATAATAATCATGTAACGGAACAGGAGAGAACAGATAACGGCACGAATGATTATTGTGTGTCGCCAAATTGCGGAAAAAATATATATCAAAGGGAAAAATTATTTTATATCATTGGTTTCTATAGTATATATCTTATTATTCTGAATATTAAAACGACTACACTCACACACACACACACACACACACGCACCCACACCCAAAACACATTTAGGTCAGCAACTGAAGTGAAGACTTTCGTAGTAGGTATTAACGGATTGAATGTCTCGAATCTGAATGGTAATTATGGTAAAATTTTAATTCCTCGTTAAACCGTGTCATCAGCTGAGCGCCCAACACCCTTAACACATTGTGCTATATAATTATCTCATGTATTTACCTCTCTCGCTTCCTGAATGGTGAGGCCCTTGCTGTCTGGTGGCCGGAAATACAGTCACATAAAGAAAAAAAACCCATTAATTTACAGTCTTTTGTTTATGTGTTTACGGTAATCCCCAACGGGTTTGTACTAAACACGCCGCGAAGGTAGATTCATATCGGGTTAAAATCCGTGGCGGTCACTATCTAGGAAAGATTAATATGATTTTTTTTCACTGAAATTTACACCGCGACTTTTTTTACCTGTGACTTTTTACCTGGATTTCGCTGTCCGATATCTTTGACACCATCTGCCCAGTAGTTTCTATTTCTCCTTCTCCTCTGACAATCTATAATTTCCGAACTGAACTGTTTCCTATTAACACTTCATCTCGTAATACACTCTCGTCTGTGTTTACACCTACATCAAAATTTAATATTCACTGTCTCTACGTATTTCTCCATTCCCCACAGTTTGACTCCTTCCCTTGTCGTATATACTAAACACCCGGCTCATTTAACACCTCCACCCAGTGTTTTACATCCACAGGTGGTTCAATAATCTATTAATACATGCGCTCTGATTTTAAAAACACACCCTACGCGTTGCATTGCATTATGTATGTATGTATGTATGTATGTATGTATGTATACTACAATTTTACGAAGTCTGTTTGTAATGAATATTGAAATCTGTGAGTTAGTAACTTTACTGTCGATATTTTTACTTGTCATGGACAACGTCACTTCAGTTAACGTAGTATATTGTTTACGTAGTATTGTTTCATTAAGCAGAGTAGTCAATGTGTCCTCATACACAATATCAGCCTTCCACCTTTAAACTGCGTAGAGGAGACCTGGTTCCATCCATTCCCCTAAGTAAAGGCGGTGATTAAGATGTCCCGGGAATTCTTTATCATAATAAGTTAATGTCTCAGGATGTTGTGGGTCGTTCCCCTCTCTTCCCAACTCCACAATCTGGGATAGATTAAATGCGCTGACGTCTTTACGCTAGTGAATACCTTTCCTTCTATCATGGCTTTAAGAGGATGTGCCCCTTCTAAGTAAAAGGACAGTAAACAATAGGGTAAAGATTTTTTTTTTTTTTACCACAAGCAGCATTTCTATATCACGATGGGCAAGCAAATTATTTCAAGGATTTCGACTCACTAAAATCATCTGACCGCTTTTTTCGTATTCCATTTACATCATCGCCTTCAGTCGCTTATGGTAGGTTTATGATCGTAAGTGCAAAGTCGAAACAATGTTTTGTTTTTTTATTTTTTGAGGTCCCGTGAGCTTTCTATTAGATCCGATAGAACATAATTTGTGCAAAAAAGAATTACATTCTCCTGGAAGCCGCTAAAAAAAGCGAAAACTTAAATTATACAAAGAACGAAACGTAATAAAAGACCTAACGTGTATATCAAAAGTTTATCTTTATGCTTAATAACAAAAAAAAAGGTAAAAAATATAAATGATACGAAACAATCTATTATCTATCTCATTTACCTCTCCACTTATGAGTTCCATTGTGTCTTAAATATAAATGTAGCCTCCCAACCACCCACACCCCACCCACCCACCAAAAGAAAAAAACACACAAACAAACAAACAAACAAAAAAGTAAAAATGAGAACAACTAAACTCCATTTCCTCGTCTTTTCGACAGATTTCCGACCACCAGGACAACTTACTGGTCGCGGTTCCCCAGAGAGAGCCCAAAGTCCTAGAGTTTCATATTCTATCAGAATCGTCATTTCTCTAGTCTAAACAATGTCCCCCACCTCTCCTGGGACTGTGAGGAAACTGGATGTGCAGCCTACCGAGAGATAAGTAAAAGTCAATGTGAAAACCCCCTTCTTTCACCTTTTGACATAATGCCTATTTACTTATCGGTGTCTTGTTATCTAACTCTTGGATAGCACTCCAATTATTTGTTTGTTATAAATCTCAGATGATTATCGAAATACGTGTAAAGGAACACAGCAGCTCGAACATGCCTGTTTATAATCACATTTTCCGTATCACTGTCCGTAAAGGAATTAACTTCAACGCTTTGTGCTACACGCAAGCTATCGAAAATAGGTTCGCTGCAATTTCACATTAAGTCCGAGTTCGTTCTTCCTTCTTCTACACAGAGAGCCAATTCCATTGCAACGTTCATGGAGAACACGTTGCAACTCCTTCAAGGTGATAAAACTTTTGAAAAAAAAAAAAAGTGTTCCCAGAAGTATCCAACCAGGCTCATCCTTAGAGGCGGCATTCTTCAACATATCCCAAGTCAATTACTGTACGGAAGTTCATAAGGCCCTGACAAAGGAAAAAAAAGGAAAGGCTTGAGGATTTAATGATAATCCAAATTACGCATTAAGATGAAAATACTTAAAGGATGGAAATTCAGGAACACTTACATTCTCAAGTCCTTTCTTTTTATAATACTACGCTGAAGATAAAGCAAGGTACATGATAAATATACGATACGTTTTCCGAACAACGAGCAATGACTTATATCAAGATATAATTTTGTAATAAAATTATATATCCGCTTTCCCTTACAGTGTTGGAATTTAAAACTACTTGAAGCACCATAATAATCTTATTATAATATAACAAATTTTTCATCACTACCTTGTGAAATGCTAAAGGCATGAGGATTACTTCAGTCAATGAAGAGGACTGCACATATTGAACAATATTAATTCCTAGTCATACTTTCTCACTCTGCAATTCTAACTCGAGAACTGCAGGAATTATAATTCAAAAACTTATGATTATATTGATATTAAGTCTTCGGTGCCTTCAGGTGACTTCACACATGTTTAGTAAGAGAAACTGTAAGAGAAGAACGCGATTCTTAATTGTAATTTTTATCACCCGCAACTCTACATGAGACATTTCAACCGTTTTGAATCCATCTTAGTTGTTGGAGTTATGGCAGCTTACATTGCTTCTGAGAGAGAGAGAGAGAGAGAGAGAGAGAGAGAGAGAGAGAGAGAGAGAGAGAGAGTGAGAGAGAGAGAGAGGACTATAGGGTGGGGGAAGTTTACTTTACAAAATAGTATTTCAGCCAGTTTAAGGGACTCAGTGCTTCAGCTCAAGTTGGCAGAACAGCAATTAGCATAAAATAATATGTTAGCATAAAATTAATAGCCCACTATGGTAAGTAGATAAAAAATATGGTTAATAAATTTTTTTAAATTCGCAATTGCTGAGAGACGCGCGTACTGTAAAAATTTGGACTCAGGAATGAACTTCAGTGTATTGAAACATATTTTCAGTATTAAACTAGTGGGAGATACCACCAAGTGTTGCAGGGAGGGCAAGAGAACCATACAGTGAAATTCGAGTTAGAAAAGTGAGCCAGGGCCAGTGCTCTTCTTACGATCACTTTAAGCTTCTGTCCTGTCGGATAAAGCCTTGATCATTATACCAGTTATATCAAATTAAGGTAATATTATTATTAACAAGCAATATTTACACAAATTTCCTGTCCTTTCCTTTCACTAAATTCATTTCCCTCACTTCTTCCTATCTATTTCATATATTTTCGGCATCTAGAAATAATTTTAAGATTAATGATCTATTACAACCAGAAGCACAGCTAACGGAAGGTTTAAGCATGTAACATTGCTTATCCAGATGGTAAATAAATTTTACCTGTTTAAAGACTGCAACTGAACAGAATGTCCTGATATGCATTTCAAAATATGCATGTCCGCTTTTCATGGCAATTTCAGGATTACACTTGGGCCTGAAATTGCAAATGAAGTACAAATGCAGCAATAAGAGATGACCCAGCATTCTCTCTTTGTTGTCGGACCCTCGTTAACAATCAAAACAATGTGAACATTTTCATTCAGAACCGTGAATATATATTAACTTTGAAATACTGGAGCAACTTCCTAAGGGAAGAGACAAAGAGCTTAAATTTGGGGTGTCTGAAGTGGAAATGCTCTTGGGACAGAACATAAACGTTATGTTCTTGAATGAGGCTTTCGGGGTAACTGGTGTTGCTTAACGGCCGCAATTTTCATAAAAATAAACAAATAAATAAATAGATAACAAAGTTTCAGCTGGTCTATTCGTTTGCTTATCAGTTAACCGGACGTCATAGTTTTAGAAATCAGGGGCGTCACCGTAAATAGCATAAGAAAATAACACTCAAGAAGAAGAAAACATGCTAATCAGAAAATATCAGTGTAGAAGTTAGCCAGTGAAGACAGGCTAATGGGCGGTATACAAGTTTATTTCCAGTCTGAGAGAATAATTAGCTATATCATAACTTTAAATAAGACCCTAAAATCGAGGAAGCTAGAAGGTCAAAATTTTCTATATAAATTACTGAAATACGTCTGAAAAATCTAGTTAACCAAAATATTGCAGTGGATGCCTATTCGTCTCTCTAATTACAAATAATTTTTTTTCCAAATAAAAATGGTCGTTGTTTTACGGTAAATAGTTCCTCTTCCTCGTGGTCCAGGAACAGGAAAAAAATTCAGGAACAAGAAGAGATTGATAGACGCATGTCTATTATTATTATTGTTGTTATTATTATTATTATCATTATCATTATTATTATTTCAGTAGATGAAACTCATTAACATGGAACAAGCACACTCCAGGGGCCATTGACTTGAAATGCAAGCTTCCAAAGAATGTTGGTTTCAACTTCCCACCGCAGACCTCACACTGCAGTAGTAATTTATCATGATTCAGACCCAGTGATTATTCATAGCCCAGGGCGAGACGCGAACCCGGGACATCTGAGTGGCATGGATTAGCGTCCTTCTCAGACTCGTAAACAGGCTGAAAGAGAGACAGAAAGCGAAAAGCCTGGAACAATATGTTTTCCAGGATTCCAGCAAACATTCCGCGGGAAACTGCCTTCTCAATATTCCGCTGACCTAAAACAGTCACTCATGAACGAGATAATCCTGTTTCTTGATTAACAGTTGTTTTGCTGACTCGTAATGACCTTTCACGGTAATATGATTGTTAGCTAATGAGATTAGAGCAACAAGGCAATGAAATGCTATTTGCAATCCTCTGTTATAATTACGTATTTCTCTAAGGATTTGAGACATCACAAACATCTGCGAGGCATTCTGCTAATTGGAGGAAATGAAAAGTATGAACCATGTATCATCCATCCAAATGAACTTTGACCTCTTAAAGATTTGTAAAGCATGTGATATTAGAATCCTTCCGTTTCAGTTCCATTCTGTATTTACGTATGTATTTCTTTTACACTCATGACGGGTATATAAATATTTCAACAAGCAACAATTGGATATCATATGATAATGCAATCATCTATTCATCTCTACCACTTCACCAGAGAAGCAGAACTTTGGAGCATTAAAGGAAAATATCTCTATCATACTGATCACCAATTTAATGGCAACATTACCAATCAATAATCGCAGCAACGCAGAGAAGAGTTTTAATTTGTTAACGAATTAAAAACAACATTAACTGACTATTAGGAAAAGAGATTGCGCAAAATGGGAAGGGTCAAAATGATAAATAAACGACAAACGTAAAAATAATGTCATTAAACTAATCATTGCATGAGAACTTATTATACCAATACTCATTCACATATTGCTTCGACCCAAAGAAAAACAAATGATCCGCCTACTTCCAACCTCCAATTTCGCTTTTCACATGCAAATAGCGACCCAGTCCCTAATAACCCCTACCACCACACCAGTACCCCACCACACTACCACAGCCCCAACTCGCCCGGTAAGAGAGACAATCTGGGTTGATTGCTGTTACCGAGCTCAAAGGATCGGCGATAATTGGGCCGCGGGTAGTCGATCCCTGAGTGGTAAGGGGATTTATTCTTGCCACATCCTATATCAGGCCTCTCTGATGACACTCTTTTTATAATTTCTGTGGAAGAAAGAAGAAATAATAATGATAAAAAAAAACTACAAGCATCGCCGACGCATTCACACTTGAATTGCCGAAGTCTTATTAGTAGTTGGTCAGAACCAATGAAGTCAAGCCACTATTCTCTTATCATATCACCTGATAATCTCCTGATCAAACCTTTCACAAACGCGTTAACAGATCTAGTTTTCCCACGTACTTCACGTTTTTACCTTATTAATTCTTGTGTTCTATATACTATGCAAGCTCTTCCTCTCAACGGTTTAAACATTATATCTTCCATGTACACTGAACAACACGTCATAGCCAAAGATGAGAGTTAGCTCAAGTGCTTCGTCATACCTTACAACTAAGTTTCCACAGACACCCAAAAGTCTCTTTTGGTTTTCATTAATTGTCTTTATAGTATGAGGTACGAGGCAGTAAGTATACCTTGCACGTGCAGTAAGTTACCCGTTTTAACATGAATTCACTGGCTAACATCATTAACATTTGCTTAACTACGATCTGATAAAGTATATTTCAAAATACGAATTTCGATCAAATTGTAAAAATCCTCGGTCGACGAGTGGCCCTTTTGGTCTTTCATAAGTGCCAGTTACGATTCCAATTTCTATCGAGTACAATCCAACCTTCTTTACTTCCACTGAGATATGGTGCAAGAGACATATTTCTGTTTTTAAATTGCTCTCTCTCTCTCTCTCTCTCTCTCTCTCTCTCTCTCTCTCTCTCCCCTCTCTCTCTCTCTCTCTCTCTCTCTCTCTCTCTCTCTCTCTCTCTCTCTCTCTCTCTCTCTCATGAACAATAAAGGATTTAAGTCATGAGGAAATTTATCAAACAGTAATGGAAAACAAGAATAGTTTCTGTCTAGTGAAAAACTATTGGTAATCCTAGCAATTAACAGAGTGAGAATCTTTTAATCACAACAGCTTTAATTGTAATTGATTGTGTGAATGGCCTTAATTAACGATTAGAATCTGTTTATGATTAATAGCAGCAAAATAAATGCATTTAATGATCCACAGTAACCACACATGGAAAAAATATTATTTTCATGAGTAATAGTAAGTTTAATAAATTGACGATTTTTATAAAATACTTATGATAAAGTTAAGTGTGCAGAGAATACATCAAATGGAAATATTCAAGGTGAAGCATCTAGCCATAGCAAAGTAAAAATTCCAGAATTATTATGCATTGGATGCATATTAGTCGTCAATGAGAAAATGTTTGTATGTTTTAAATAGCCAGTGCGCCTCCTGATGGATTAAAAAAGAAAAAAACTCTATTGTCCTGATGATAATTTCTTCCGGTAGCTAAATCCCGGTAGATGGGACGAAACGGAATAAAGAATTTAGGTCAAAGGCCGAGCGCTGTGACCTGTGAAGCCAATCAGACTGAAATTGGGAGTAGAAAGGTTTGAAAGATGTAACAGGAAGAAAACCTCGAAGTTGCACTATGAAACAAATGTTAAGAGGTTGGATAGCTAGGGACCGAAGGAACGCTGCAATGGCCCTTACGCAATGCTTACAGTGCACCATGCGATGTTCACTGACAGCCCTGGATCCTGAACAGCTCTAACCGTCCAAGGGGAAGTCCTGGTAATTGATAATTCATAATGTGCGTTAACTCATCAAGCACTTCCCTGATGTATACATCCTAGAGAAGGATTAAATATCAAGAGTCGTTTGACAATATTCTTGGTTAATGGTACATAAGTGTGACAAGAACTAATGAGAATATTTATCGGGTAATCTGTTCTCTGTTCGTAAACTCACTGAATTTCTGATTTTCATGCTTATTTTGTTTCATTAATTTTCCTTCCGTTTACAATGATGATTTTTAATTCAGTGTCTTCCAACACTTAATGAAACCTTTTTCTCATCATTCCTGCAATTAACATTTTCTTTCTGATTTAAATAGTGCTCCTGCGTAGTTCCAGGAGAAAGATTCTTGTTAGAAAATTGATGGCAACCTACTCGAGGTATGAAGTTCTTTTATTTTTTATGTATGTACGTATGTATATATACATACATACACACACACACACACACACACACACATATATATATATATATATATATATATATATATTAATATATATAGATATATATATATATATATATATATATATTATAATATATATTATTATATATATATAACGTATGTATATACATACATACATACATGCATGACTATATATATATATATATATATATATATATATTATATATATATATAATATATATATATATACACATACGTACATACAGAAAAAATAAAAGAACCTTCATACCCTCGAGTAGTTTGCCATCAATTTTCTAACAAGAATCTTTCTCCTGGAACTACGCAGTAGCACTATTTAAATCAGAAAGAAAATGTTAATTGCAGGAAGGATGAGAAAAAGGTTTCATTAAGTGTTGGAAGACACTTAATGAAACATATATATATATATATATATATATATATATATATATATATATATATATATATATATATATATATATATATATATATATATATATATATAACCAAAAGCTCCTAATTCAGGTTTTAAATTTCTTAATAATACTAAATAAAATGATGTTTGCGATGTATCAATTATATTTTTCCTAAAAACAGATGAAAGGAAACGTAAAAGAAATGACAGGACAATCAAACCTTAAGATAAAGAGAAAACGAACAAAATATAACTAAACGAGGAAAAGAAGAAATGGCAGATTCCACGGCTCCCTTCACAAAGTCTTAAATTCCAAGAAAGCAGTTTGCGAATCCGAGACCATAGCGCGCTCCAAATTTCCCGAAAGGAAACAATTTGATATCCCAATTCTTGGACACTAAGTCCCAAACGGTCGGAATTCTCCGCTAACTCATAAAGACTGAGAATCCGTTCCTTGTTACTTTCTAGCTTAAACTTTAAACGACGGAATAATTATGTTACCTTATCTTCGGTTGGCAAAAGAAATTCATTAGTTACTCGCGTATGATAGAGCGATGTCAATGATAATCATTATAATGTTACAAAGAAATTTTCCTTTTATTTTTTTTTCATTGCAAGTGAGTTCATGTGCTCTGTGATCTCTTTTACTCTTTCAAAGATCTTTTGTGGATTTTATTTAAAACCCATAATTAGATAACCACCTCTTCTCTCCTCTTCTTCTCTCTCCTTTCCCTTCTCTTCCTCTCTCTTTTTCAAATTTCTCTTCTCTCTCGCTCTCGTCTCTCTCTCTCTCTCTCTCTCTCTCTCTCTCTCTCTCTCTCTCTCTCTCTCTCTCTCACATAGGAAACAACACGTTTATTTACTTATTTTTATTTGTTTCATCATTTGAATCTTATCGCAAGTAATAATAATAATAATAATAATAATAATAATAATAATAATAATAATAATAATAATAATAATAATAATAATCATAATAATAAATACTCCCTCCAGCTCAGGTAGCTTCATTGTACATTCCGCTGTGTAAATGTTTAAAGAAATCAGTTGAAATCAAAACATTCCCTCTTAAGCTGAATTCAAACTACTAGATTAGCCATCAATTCTCAAAGATAACGGGACCCTGAGTCTCCTGGGAAAGGGGCAGTTTCCAATTTAACTCTGTTCGAAAATTCTCTCTCTCTCTCATTTTGGTTTCACGTTTTCTCTCGTTTTCTGTCAATGACTCCATAATTGTGAGATATATACCTACACACGTGGGTCCCTAAGGCTTTTTTTTTTTTTGTGTGTGTGATTTTTTATATTGTGATTTATATCGTTACATAATTTATTTGTTTCATTCACCTGTTTGAAAGTTTTTTTTTTATATAAATGAAACTAATATTTCCAGGTCATAAAATGATATTAAAATCAGAAAATTACCGAAACGCACGCAGGTATCTGATATAATTTCACACAGAGCTAATAATAATTTTAGATTATTTCTAAACATCGTAAAGTATATCAATGTATCTTGAGTAATGTTAAAGATTGATGGTTCACGCCTCACCATTATTAAATCAAAAGTTAAAAATACGAGATCTTCATCTCGTTAAGTGAGTATCGGAGAAAATGAATTCTAAGGGAACAAATCCGAGACCAGTGTTTTGGTGGAGCGTCCTCCTTCTTTGAAGTTAAAGTTGCCCTTCTAGATTGTAAGTTCAATGAAGTTGAGCTGTTTGGTCTCATTACCCTTGTTTTTGGGAGTTAGATGGAAAAAGTTTTGCGACGAAAACGACGTTTTTGGAATGTAAGCTCGCAATGTAATTTCTATACCAAGTACGTTCCAGGGGGAATTAGAATATTATTCTTCCTGTGTATTTTTGCATATGCAACTGCTTATACTAATGACCATTAAAGTGACCTCAAAATAGTATTCAGAATATTCGAAAGCGCAGTTTACATTTCTTTCACTTAACTTACAGCAGAGACAAGGATGAACCAAACATCGGCAGAAAGAAAAACCAGTGATAAAACAATAATCAAATACGATACAACTATTAGTGACAGCATGAATAAAGAGAAAATAAACTGTAGATTTAACAGTTTCGGTGGATTTGTCAACAATAAACTTCATAAAAAATTTGGAATTTCAATGACCACGAGAGATCTCAATGATTCTATTAATTTATGAATAACGTTAAGGCATGAATTCTTCTCGGTTTACAATTAAAATATCAGTTTTCTTGGATACGCTCTTATTTACTGGAAGCAGTTGACATTTAAACTAATATATATTAATATATATATATATATATATATATATATATATATATATATATATATATATATATATATATATATATATATAGTATATATATATATATATATATATATATTATATATATATATATATATATATACAATATATTCAGTTGCAATAGTCAGTTTTCTTGGATATGCTCAGAATCGGCATTGCGTTTCTTTGGGCCATTACCGTTTACTTGTAAATTCCTAGAAAAGATGACGCTTTATAAGAGCTATGTGGTTATCAAGAAAACCATCATGACCATGATTTGTTACTTCCATAAACGGATGTACAACTCTTACAACTCAAATAACAAAATGAAAAACGTTTCCCTATTCTTTATTAACAGGCAAATTTTAAGCATCAATATTTCTTCTGCCATTCCTTCACACAGGATTCAGCTATTCTGTCACTTAATCGAAATTCTTGATTTACGTAATAACTACATATTCGTCATCTTCATCATCAAAAGGATACAGTTTACACATAATGACTAATCTTCAGAAACAGTGGTAACAGCAAAATGTCAATTAATTTCAAGGGGACCGAGAAATCAATTAAGGATCAAAGGCTGAGCTATTCCAAGACTTTACCCTTCTGATCCTGGTGTTATATTAATACTAAGATCTTTCTTTCTTCTAATCAAAGGTTGTTCGTAATAAACCACGTTGATAGCTAATTCAAACTATAATGATAATTCACAGTGATAATTCACCAAAGTTATAAAGCTAATGGCAAAATTCGAGCAATGACGATATCTTCAAGTAATAATTCAATATGGTAATCAAGTCTTATTTCCTGCGGTCGAAGAATATATGGCCATATTAAGAAAGGAAAACAAACAAAAAGACAAACAGAAATGCGGACGAGATAAAGCGAAGCCGATGTACCAAAGAATAACTAAGCTTCCGACAAAACTAATTACAGAACAACCCCAGAGAAGAAATGACATTCGCCTGCCCCCCCCCCCCCCCCCCCCCCCACCCCCCCCCCCCCCCCACCAACTCATCAACCACACCAGCTGGGATGACAATATGCCATAGTTGCTTCTAAAAGATAGACCAAATCACACACACACACACACAACACACACACACACACACACACAAAATGACATCAAAACCAGAGATACGAATCATTTGACAGCATCCCCAAGGATGTCGTAAAGTTGGAAGCTCAGAAGTTCAAGCGAAGATGCAATGCATTGCTGCCTTAATCCTATTCTCCTTGCACTTTGATACACTTCCATCCATTAACTTATTAATTTTTTTTCAATAATTGGGATCTCTTCCTTTTGTAATCCCTTTACCTACTCTTACCTTTTCCTAAATAACACCACATTCTTTGGAAGCTTGAATTTCAAGTTAATGGCCCATGTGGGTTTGTTCCATATGAATAGGCTTCATCTTCTTGATTGTAAGAAAAATTATAATGGTGTAAATGCTGCTGTAATACTTGACTTATTATCAACATCAATTCAGATGCAGTGCAGTGGACAACACCGAGAAGTATTCGAAAGATGTGTCTCTGATGAGGGTCGCTGACACTTGCCTGGATTACCATACCTCTGAAACTGCACAGTAAGGTAAAATCCAGGTAATAAAGTCACAATAAAAAAAAAAAAAAGTTACTGAGAAAAAAGTCGTTGATTTTCCCAGTTAGTGACCCTCAAATGTTTTAGCCCGGTATGCATCCATTTTTGGTAACACGGGATTGTCGTAAAAACCTAAGCAAAAGACTGTTAATTAATGTGACCTTTTCCTTGTTACTTTTTTCCTAGCTTTTTTTTTTTACTGTGACTTGATTTTCAGAACTGCTTGTGTGTCGATTTCTCAAATGGATTTTGAATAGTCTTTCAAAATTTATCTTCGAAGTATACCTTTAGTAGACCTACCATCCCTCACTATTCGGTTTCAGAGTGACGGCAATGTCACATAAAAAAAAAAAGAAGGAAATTTTGGCAGGGGGGGGGGGGGGTGGAGTCACAAGGAAAAAGGTTGCATTAAAAGCCTTTTGTTTTATTTAGCGGTCATCCCCTACGGTATTGTAGTACTAAACACACCACAAAAGTGGATACAACCCAGTTTAAAATTAATCCTTGGGGGTCACTTTCTAGGAAAAATAAATCACTTTTTTTTCTCCCTCACTGTTCAGTTTCAGGAATATGGTAATCCAGGCATGTGTCACAGCATCCCTCATCAGAATGAAGATGAAAACAGGGATATAACAATTTTTAAAGGCTGCTTCAAGAAGACATTTACAGGAAAATAACTGTAAATTCCCGATGCCGAGAGTTACGTGGACAACCCGACTTCCCTCAAAATCATTGGCAATAAAGGCCTGATAATATCGTTACCACGAGAGAGAGAGAGAGAGAGAGAGAGAGAGAGAGAAGGTCAACAACTATAATAGAAAACGGGTATCATTTGTTATGTTCGCCGGTATTATTGGCCTGTTGCCTCCTCTCTTCCAGCCGCTTCGTCTCTCCCAAGACAAATTAAGAAATTCTCTCTCTCTCTCTCTCTCTCTCTCTCTCTCTCTCTCTCTCTCTCTCTCTCTCTCTCTCATTTAATAAAAAATAATTTGTTTAATATAGGACAACATGGTTTCGTACCCGGAAAAAGTACACAAACCCAACTGTTAGTCCACCGTGAGAACATATTAAAAAATAGACAAAAGCGGAAATTGAAACAGATGTGGTTTATCTAGACTTTGCAAAAGCTTTTGACAAAGTAGACCATAATATATTAGCGAAGTAAATTAGAAAACACAATATCGTGGATAAAGTAGGAAGATGGTTAAAAGAATTTTTACACAACAGAAAACAGACAATTATTGCAAACGATGAGAAATCGGATGAAGCCAAAGTAATATCCGGTGTGCCACAAGGTACGGTGTTAACTGCAATACTGTTTGTTATTATGATTGAAGACATAGACACTTGTTAAGGATTCGGTAGTGAGTAGTTTCGCTGATGACACAAGAATAAGTAGAGAAATTACTTGTGATGAAGATAGGAACGCTCTACAAAGAGACCTTAACAAAGTATATGATTGGGCAGAGGTAAATAGGAAGGTATTTAACTCTGATAAATTTGAATCAATAAATTATGGAGACAGAGAAGGAAAGCTATATGCATATAGGGGACCGAATAATGAGACAATCACAAATAAGGAAGCAGTTAAAGACCTTGGTGTGATGATGAATAGGAACATTATTATGCAATGATCAAATAGCAATTCTTTTGGCAAACTGTAAAGCAAAAATGGGAATGTTGTTACGGCACTTCAAAACAAGAAAAGCTGAACACACGATTATGCTTTATAAAACATATGTTCGTAGTCCACTTGAATGTTGCACTATGATATGGTACCCACACTATCAAAAGGATATTGCTCAAATAGAGAGTGTACAAAGGTCCTTTACAGCTAGAATAGAAGAAGTTAAGGACCTTGACTACTGGGAGAGACTACAATCCTTAAAATTATATAGTCTAGAAAGGAGAAGAGAACGCTACATGATAATTCAGGCATGGAAACAGATAGAAGAAATAGCAGAAAACATCATGGAACTAAAAATATCAGAAAGAGCAAGCAGAGGTAGATTAATAGTGCCCAAAACTATGCAGGAAAAATAAGGAAAGCACACAGGACATTAATCCACTACGCACCAGCATCGATAATGCAGCGTCTATTCAATGCGTTGCCAGCTCATCTGAGGAATATATCAGGAGTGAGCATAGATGTGTTTAAAAATAAGCTTGACAAATATCTAAACTGCATCCCAGACCATCCAAGATTGTAAGATGCAAAATATACCGGAAGATGTACTAGCAACTATCTGGTAGACATTAGAGGTGCCTCACACTGAGGGACCTGGGGCAACCCGAACGAACTGTAAGCACTGTAAGAACTGAAATGTAAGCACTCTCACACACACACACACACACACACACAGATAGATATATATATATATATATATATATATATATATATATATATGTAAGGCTAGGGTGATGAATAATATATTGTCCATGTGTTCCCTGTGACCTATGGAATGTGGAGAACAGTGTAGAGGTGACGACCTGAGAGTAGCTGACAATGAGATTCTAGGGGATGGCGTGAGATAAAAACGATTAGTTCGACAAGTCAATGCACGACAGTTTATGAACTCTTCTCAAAGTGCCTTTGTGAAACTGGATGCAGCTAGAACCGTGAGGCGCTATCGAACTGTGTGTTCGTATGTGCGTGTGCGCCTCTTTCTGTTAAAAGTGTCATACCCAAGCCTATGGGAGGATTTTGACAAGAGGGCTTCAAGTCACAGGCAAAGATGCAGTGGCATTCGCCGGGAGTTTTTCATTGACAGTGTTTTAGTGTCCGGTTGTTTGGGTAAGTGTTGAAGTGCTTTGGCCAAAGGGATGGCTTGTTTGATATCTTGTAAGATGTTCCATTTTATTAACTTTGTCTTTAAACTTGTGTGTACTTCCGGGATGTGTTCTGTATCTTTGAAACAGACAGATCTGGAATGCCAGGGGGACAAAGAATTCCCAGAGGGGTGTAGACTTTTTTGGTGACTAGACATTGTACTGTTTTTGAGTTAGTCTGTAAGACTGGATTGCCTGATGGATTGATTTATTTATTCTTGTTAATAAACGTTAATGTTATGACGCAACTCTCTCATTTTCATTACCTGTTAGAATGGAGAGAAAGAGGTGGAGAGAAGAGAGAGAGAGAGAGAGAGAGAGAGGGGGGATTGCCGAGAGAGAGAGAGAGAGAAAGGTTATGAGTAATGGGGTGTGTGGGTCTGCCTTCCGTTTGGTGTCCACGCTTACCTTATGAATAATGGGGGGAGGAATTTCCCCCAGGGTTTCACACACACACATACATATATATATATATGATATATATTATATATATTAATATATATATATATATATATAAGAAAAAGAAGGGGTAAAAGGTATATAGATATATATATTATATAGGAGAGGAGAGGAGGAGAGGGGGGAGAGAGAGAGCAGGAGAGAGACGAGAGAGAGAGAGAGAGAGAATTTTTAATTTGTCTTGGGAGAGACGAAGCGGCTGGAAGATAGGAGGCAACATTCCAATAATAACCAGCGAACATAACAAATGATACCCGTTTTCTGTTATAGTTCTTGTTGACCTTCTCTCTCTCTCTCTCGTGGTAACGATATTATTGCCAGTGATTTTGAGGGAAGTCGGGTTGTCCACGTAACTCTCGGCATCGGGAATTGACAGTTATTTTCCTGTAAATGTCTTCTTTACAGCAGCCTTTAGAAATTGTTATATCCCTGTTTTCATCTTCATTCTGATGGGGCTTACTATATCTATATATATATATATATATATATATATATATATATATATATATATATATATATATATATATATATATATGTGTGTGTGTGTGTGTGTGTGTGTGTGTTATATATATATATATATATATATATATATATATATATATATATATATATATATATATATATATGCGTGTGTGTGTGTGTGCGCGTGTGTGTGTGCGTGCGCTGGATTTTGCATCACCTGCAGAATAATGACTACTTTAATAATGAACTATTGGCTACATTTGTGTTGCTTTTGGTTTAATTTTTTACGTCAATTGTACTCCTTTTAAAGAAATTAAGTTTCTTGAGAATACGTATAAATTATTTAAGCAAACACTAAAACGATAAGTCATTATATTAATGCATGCATTAATTTCCAATGACACTGCTAATAATACCCACGACCATAACAAATGTTGCCCACATTCTGTTATACTTGTTTTTGATATTCACTCTCTCTCTCTCTCTCTCTCTCTCTCTCTCTCTCTCTAGAGGTAACGATATTATCAGGCCTTTGTTGCCAGTGATTTTAAGGGAAGTCGGGTTGCTCACGTAACTGTGCGTCAGGCATTTACAGTATTTTCTTGTAAATTTATTCAATATAGCAGCTTTTAGAATTTGTTATATGCTTTTTTTCTATCTTCATTTTATCCATGCTGTGGAAGTCATTTTACTCAAATGGATTTTGAACATTTTCTTCGCCCCAGTTTCCGTGAACCAAGTCACCAGAGAAATAATTTATTCAGCAATGATAATTCTGTCTTTAGTGCTTTCACACGACTAACTAGACAATTTTTATTATGCAATTATACTACAGTAGTTTTAACGGGAAAGGTGAGGCCACTTTAAAACAATATATAATAGCATAATTTCATAGAGCGAGATAATTTTGTATATGATAAAGCATCTGCAAAAGTTGTTTGAAATATAACGCCTTGTCCCGGGACATTCACTTACTAACAAGTGGTTGACATTTAATATACATCCTTTGTGATTTTAATTTATATTTCAAAAAACAATTCTATTTTGGCAGTTACTGTTGTGTTTAAAACACATCCATAAACAATACAAATAGCCGATGATCAATAAAATGGCAGCGTTTTCCTGCTATATCGTAGAATAATAGTTTCAAAAAATTATAATTTAGTTTAGAGCTTTTCCTAAGAACAGAATTAAACCATTTTACTATATTTTTCTTTTCTCTAGAAAAGTAAAAAAATCTAAGTTGTTAATTAGGTAAAACTGAAAAAACATGATAAAACCAACCCTACAACTTCCACTATTGGTTTGTAAGTTCAGGTTTATAACTACCGTTTTTTTTTATTAGTAATGTTAATAGTAAAGCGAAATACTTTAAGTCTCAAGGGTGCCAACACAGAAAAGCATTTGAGTAAAAAATGTAACGAAGGAAAATGCTTTAAATCATGGAAAATATACAATTTCATATAAATAACCGTGCGCACGGATTAAACTTACTTGTAGTAACAAACGTTTAGAAGAAAATTTTAATGTATGCCCTTAGATATCGTTATATTTTCCAATAGTAAGTCTAGTCTTTGTTCATGATCTCCATATAATTCAGAAAACATTGTTATTAATGTATTATATTTAATCACTAAAATCTAAATATTGCTCTTATTTTCTTATATAAGACCTGTTTCAAATAATCAACCTAGTGCATTCGCTCTTTGCAATAAAATTAATCACTTTCGTATGCCTGGCTCACAAGGGGCAAATACACGGCGGGGACACACTGTCACCAAATAATTTTGTGGGCGGATGACCCTCACGAGCGTGATCCAAATCATAGGTTCTCCTGTCTTGCCTACTGCCTGCCTTCGACTCTGTGATCTGGTAACACTGTTTAAAAAGGAGACAATTACTGGCAAATCAGAGTGCCCTTCGAGTCTTACCCCTTAGCGTGGAAGGGTCTAAATTACTCATTCCAGGCAAAGTCTGGTGCCTCTGCTCAAAGCGTTCTACGGCTATATATACATCAAACATAAGTCTAATCAGCAACGGACAAATTTCTCGCCTCTGTCTACATTTTGACTTATCAGTCCTAAGATGCTGACCACAATGTCAGAAAGTAAAAGTAGGACGACTGCGGAAACTATTCAATCCAAGCAAATTCAGACCCTGCCGCCTAAACGTTCTAGTTTCACGCTGCCTAGCAGCTTTCCTTTGCATTACATCTTGATTGGTTTCTTGAAGTCTTTAATTCCGATGTGTAACGCAACTTTTTCTTGGTTTAACAGCTTCCCGAATAGTTTATCAAATTATCACCGTATGCATCCCAAAATGCAGAGGGTATTTATCTTTGAGATACTAATGTGAGCAAGTAAAGAACCATGCGTTGTAATTGCGTGGTTTGAAACCGAGAGTTAATCTCAAAGCTGATGAGCCTATGTCCCACTCTAGGGAACTAATCTAGGGTTCTGTTTTTATCTACCTGGACAAGAGTCAAGTGTCCTGGAAGTTTCCACACTCTTATCAACCTCTATTCTATCAAATTTCTTTGTATCCTACCCATCTTACAGAAAGTTTGCGTAAAGGATAAGCGTGATACAAAACCACACATTAAATGTAGATATGCAAGCAATATTTCCTAGGATGTAACTCGAGAATCTTTAAACTATGTCATGATTTACATAGATTTTGTAGCAAAATGTTTTGTTTACATGTATATTTTTGTGTCAACAGAGTTATTCTAATAATGTAAATTATCGGAAGGTAATTGTATTTTCATGTTAAAAAAATATTAACTTAAACGAAGGTACACTGCGATCCATCAGTCCGACGGGACTTTCTAATTACCATTTTCACGATATACGATCGAGTTAGTTACTCATATGAAACTGATGCCTATATTTATTCGAAAAGCGTATTTGAATAAAGATAATAGCATCCAATGCATTGCCCACGAACTCTCCCCGTTGCTGAATAACCAATGGTTCCATACAGCGTAAAAACACTATACAAACAAACGAATCTCGACAAGTGGGTTCTACATGATAACGCTTGCTCTTCTGGTTAGGAGCCATGCAGCAATTGTCGTACGGCCGCACGGCGCTCACCTCCACCCAGACTTCGACGGACCAGACCAATGTCTAATAATTATCAAGGTATATAGAATAAGGGGTATATAGAATAAGGGAGAGAGGTACAGTCACTTTGGTCGCGGGGGTAGTTGTGGGGTATTTCCGTGACAGGCCTGGAGGCCAGGGTGGGAGCGGTCAAGGCAAGTACTACCTTGGGAAACTTAAGTACCTTGGTTCGAAGAGATTAGGCCTGTAAGATGTCCTTTTCACTCTGTTATCTTGTATACGTTTGGTGTTCTTTTGAATTCATATAGGTCACTGTACAACACATACAAAATCGTGGATTGATAATGTTTGGCCCTCTAATGTATAATAAAAACCTTAAATTAATATGCTTTACAGGACATAAAAAAATATTCAATTAGCATTTGACCTGGCATTTATTTACAAGGCTTATGTATAATTTTACAATACATTATTTAATAAATTAACATAGATAACACATAACAGTATCTGGCTTCATAATGGAAATGAAAAATACTTAGTAATAGTGAAAAAAATAAAAAATTTTAACATTTTCATGGCATTATTTAGTTAATTTATGCATCTTTTTTCTTTTTGTGCCTACTTGATAAAATTTGGGCATTCAGAGCTCTCATCCTAAAAAACATCCGACATCTGACAAAAAACAATATTACTTTAAAAGGCAAGGATAAACCATTTTCAATATGGCGTGCCAAGTCGCATAATACTCCATTGCCTGGTCTCAGTGTATTTTCTCCATTGTATGTTTGAAACATTTTTTCCGTTACCTTTAATTTTTCAAATAACTCAGCACTTGGTTCCGTTAATTTATCATCATGTCGCTCTACTGCGCTAATCCAGGTACCTTTCACTATTTTAAGTTTACATCCTAAGAACTGATAACCTCCAACATATCGAAGGCCCTCTTCGTCTGCAACATTCTCTAAAGTTATTTCATGAAATTAATTTTCAAAGTTTTCTGAATCTTCTTCTGGCATCTTCTCATCTTCAGTAGAGGCAAACAGCATTGCAGAAATCATAAGCTCTCTGTCAAGATCGGTTTCATTTGAATCATTATTTTCACAACTTTTCTCTTGACTGGACATTCCTTCCGACATATTTGAAGAATCGCACTCCTTCATCGAGTTACAATTTTTTCCAGTTATAGAGTTTATTTTGCCAAGTAAATATGACCTTATTCTGTGTTTGACTTCATCTGGCGTAGGATGATCATAAGTTGCAACCATTTGTCTAAGACAGCAAAACATGTTTTCCAGTCCATCTTGGTTAAGTCTGAAGGTAATTATGTATGATACATCATATTTACTTTTCAACATATCATGCAACCTTGGCAAGGATTTGCATGACACAATAAGTCCCTTTTGGAACTGATAGATCTTATTACTTTTGCAAACTCGTATTGTTTCAGCAGTACACTTCATATTGTCAAAGATTTTATTCTGTTCCGTCAGTTGCATCCCATAAGTATTTATAGATTTTTTTTTCAGTCATAAGGTACCCTTGAAATGAACACATCAAACCAGGAGTCGGAAAGCTTTATAAAGTCCCTTGTACTTTCCCAGGACATGCTCGTCAAAAGTCCCTGACTTCCATAAAAATCTAAAGCTTTAGATGGTTTTTCCGAAAGAAGCTGCACGGCTTTCCTCACATTCATACGTCTGAATTTCATTGCTGGGGCTCGCGATCCAAGGAGTTCCTGCTGCAGGTCTCTTTTATATGCATTTTCTTCAAAATGTTTACTGCATATGCGATGAGTAGTAGGGTTAAAGTAGTCCTTTCTATTACAACGATGAACCCATTTCCGTCTTGTTTCCTCATCACGAGGGAATCGGAAAAAGGATACCTCCTCCTTTTTTCTACTATTTGAATAACAACCAAACACGGCGCAGTTGTTTGGCATTATTTAAATAATAACTTAGATTATATAAAAAATCTAAACTATGGTTGCATTCGAAGAAAGTAAAACTAAATCAATACAGAGATGACTGAAGTGACCTGTGATATACATTTGAATGAAACGGTAGCTGAGTGACTTCTCGCCCTGACCTGGCCTCCAGGTGACGCGGCTCTTGGGGGGATAAGCCGCAACCCCCCACAAATGACTCTACCTGACCATTGTATATAGGTACCTTGATAATTATGACTTTGGGCCAGACGCGGCCGTGTGAACAACCGAACGAAGGTTTGTTGCCAACGGACTAGCCCTGACAAAAAGACTGGTCTTGTGGACGGCCTTAATGTTAGAGAGAGAGAGAGAGAGAGAGAGAGAGAGAACTTATCGATGGTTTCTCGATTGTATAAGATTCACGACTACATATGTAGATTCATGGTATTAGGTCTAAGTTATATCCAGATTACAATTTATATTAATTCTATAATGAAAATCTTGCAATGTAGGCAAGCACAAACAGAACAGGTAAATTTTATATCTTGCATAAATATTAGTTTCGTTGTCTTAAGATACGCAAAGTTTATGCCTGCACACAATTTTCCTCCTACGTATGTGTTTGCGGTAGCTATTATTTTAGCCAAGAAAATTTTAGTTGGACAAACGACAACTGTGTAAAAGGAAAGCTCAGTTGTACCAAAGACAACGGTGTGAAAAAATTTCAGTTTTACAAAGGGGATAACCGAGTAAAAGCCTTTAAGAAAAAGATGTAAAAAGACTCTATAGTTTACAAAGCTTTATTACAGGCATAATTCAAGAAGCAAGAGTTTCTTGGATAATTCAAAGTTTCCATAGAAATTACGTAGTCCATTACGGGATACAGCCTTACATGGCTTATTGCCAAGAGTTCTACCTTACAAATTTCTGGTGACACTAAATACTAAGCATGTAATAAAAAACTGACGCCAAAGGTAATTGACACTAAGCCAGAGAAACATTCATGATACAAAACTGACGTCAAAGAGGTTGAACTTTAGCCAAAGAAAAATCCCATAACTGTACAGTTACCACTTTCGGATATTCAAAACCCATGGCGAAAATCAAGTAGTACTTATTTATGGACTGTATTGGGCAACCCAAAGCATATCTACGTGTCTAGAGGAAAAATAAGCCTTATTAGTATGCAAAGGGAATTTTTTTCCCCCGCGAGAAAGTATACGTAATTAGTTCACATTTGTCAATGTCACTCATTCAAATTTTAGGGTATAACACGAGTCGTCTATCTGTTAAAGCCATTTCCCACAGCTATAAAAAAAAAAATACTAAATTTTCTACCCTCCCCGGCCTATACTAAAGATATTAGCAAAAACTATGTACTGAAGTTGACCTTATGAGATGGCACGCAATAGCCAAATCAAATATAGCTCGAGTATCTGGTACAATCCACCTCTATCTATGCCCATTTCTTCAGATACCGTAATGTTAGGTTATAAAATCAAAGTTATTAAAGTGATGAAAGTCAGTATATATTTCTCCTGTTTACACTTTCAAATACATTCAGATATTCCACAGTAATCTGTCTCACAGGAGAGGCAACCATCTGATTGTTTTAGATAAAAATTGGAACTGCCAGATCTTCCAAGTATAAATCATATCGGGAACAAAGTTGACCGATGCCAATATTTAAACTGACAATGCTCTTGACGATGTCTGGAATTACCAGATCTTGCTACAACCTGAACTGCCAGATGTTTCTAGAATTCCTTTGTAAAAATAACGGGATCATTGCTGACCGATGCCTATAGTAAAGTTTGGCGTGGCTCTCCAGGTTGGGTGTCTGTTGGGAATAGCAACGATAAGTAACAGATAAGCGCAAATACATAAAGGTAATTTTACATATTTCATCTGTGGATCTACCAGATCCCAACACATCTAATAACTAATTTCAGTCAAAGCTCAAGTTCTCTTTCCGTTGGGAATGATACAGTTCCAGATGCAGAACTACTTAATATTGATCAAGCAATACCGAAATAAAAATAAATTTTACCAATAGATTAATAAACCGCAGCAAGCCTTTCCCCGTCATCTTATGAGAAAAAAATCTATCTACATTTCCCTAATCCTTATTCCATACATTCTATAAAAACAACATATACGTCGTAAGCAAAGGAAATTATAGTTACGTACAGTCAAAATTATATAGGATGACTTAAGGTCAACTCTTTAATTTCGTCGTAAGCAAAGGATATTAAAGTTACGTACAGTCAAAATTATATAGGATGACTTATGGCCAACCCTTTAATTTCGGTGGATGTTTGAAGGTTGACTTACGTGTCCAACAAAAATCTTTAAGCTAAACTAATTCCTCCGCTACAATTTTCAACGATAAAATGTTGAAGTTAACATGTGATCCACGGATAAGAATACCCTGCAGTGAAAACATGGGATTACGTGGCCCATGGTGTCTCTCAATATGAGAGATTTTAGGATAAGGGACCTCCTATACAATGCTAAAATAGTGAAATCGATCAAGAAATCACAAACATCAAGAAGAACGTTGGTCTTGTGTGAAAATTTGAGATCTCTATTGCCTTCACTATGTAAACATTGTATAGGAAGTAGATTGTCTGAATCTCAAAATATGTTGAGATATACCATGTAATGTAAGGTTTCTGCTAGTTTTGGGTGTCACATTATTGGTTGAAGGCAAAAATACCTTGTTACTTGTAAGCTTGGCATGATTAAGGGTGGTTTGGAAGAATGATAGCGATATATTATTATTAAGAAAGTCTGGCGGTGAAGTGTAGGATGGATGACACAGATGGCCCTACCAATAAAAAAATTAGAACTTGCCCACCCCCAAACAACTCAAGCTTCACCCCTACCTCAACCCTACCCCAGACTCAACCTAAACTTAAATCGCGCCCCAAGTCTCAACCTTATCCTCAACCTCTGTCCTGTCCCAAGACTCAACCTTATCCTCATCTTCAGTCCTGTCCCGAGACTCAACCATATCCTTAATCTCAGTCCTGTCCCAAGACTCAACCTTATCCTCATCTTCAGTCCTGTCCCAAGACTCAACCTTATCCTCAACCTCAGTCCTGTCCCAAGACTCAACCTTATCCTCAACCTCAGTCCTGTCCCAAGACTCAACCTTATCCTCAACCTCAGTCCTGTCCCAAGACTCAACCTTATCCTCAACCTCAGTCCTCCTTCCTTTTTCTCCCAATTTTCTTCTTCCTTCCTCTTCCTTCCCTGTATCCCAAGAATCAACCTTACCCTCAACCTCAGTCCTGTCCCAAGACTCAACCTTACCCTCAACCTCAGTCCTGTCCCAAGACTCAACCTTACCCTCAACCTCAGTCCTGTCACAAGACTCAACCTCAGTCCTGTCCCAAGACTCAACCTTACCCTCAACCTCAGTCCTGTCACAAGACTCAACCTTATCCTCAACCTCAGTCCTTTCCCAGATCAACCCTTATCCTCAATCATCAGTCACTGTCCAAGACTCAGACTAACTATCCAAACCTCATCCTGTGCAAGACTCAAACCATCCGCAACCTCAGTCCTGTTCCCAAGACTCAACCTTTATCCTCAAACATCAGTCCTGTCACAAGAACTCAACTTATCCTCAACCTCAGTCCTGTCCCAAGGCCAAACACTATCCTCAACCTCAGATCCCTTGGTCCAAGGACTCAAACCTTACCTAAACCTCAGTCTGTACCAGACTCAACCTTACCTCAACCTCAGTCTTTGTACAAGACTCAACACTTACCCTTCAAACCTCCGCTGTCCCAAGACTAAACCCCAGTCTGTACCAAGACTCAACATTTACCCTCAACCTCAGTCTGTCACAAGAACTCAACATTATCCTCAACCTCAGTCCTGTCCCAAGACTCAACCTTATCCTCAACCTCAGTCCTGTCCCAAGACTCAACCTTACTCAACCTCAGTCCTGTCCCAAGACTCAACCCCTTGTCCCAACCCAGTCCTGTCCCAAGACTCAAACCTTATACCTCAAAACCTCATTAAGTGCCTGTCCAAGACTCATAACCTACCCTCTTACCTCAGTCCTGTCCCCAAGACTCACCTTATCCTACCTCAAGTCCTGTCACAAGACTCAACCCTTCCAGTCCCTGTCCCAAAGGACTCACCTTTACCCTCAACCTCGTCCTGTCACAAGACTCAAACCTTCTCCTCACCTCCAGTCCTGTAAACTAAGAAACTCAACCTGGATTCCCTCACCTCAGTCCTGTCCACAAAGACTCAACCTTATCCTCAACCTCAGTCCTGTCACAAGACTCAACCTTATCCTCAACCTCAGTCCTGTCACAAGACTCAACCTTATCCTCAACCTCACTCCTGTCCCAAGACTCAACCTTATCCTCAACCTCACTCCTGTCACAAAGACAACTTTTATCCTCAACCTCAGGTCTGTCCCACGACTCACCCTAATTCCTAAAACCTCAGTCCCCTTGGGTTCCCAAGACTCAACCTTATCCTCAACCTCAGTCCTGTCCCAAGACTCAGACTCAACCTTATCCTCAACCTCAGTCCTGTCCCAAGACTCAGACTCAACCTTATTCCCAACCTCCAGTAAGTCTTTTCCCAATGCCCCCAAGATCACCTTATTCCTCAACCTCAGTCCTTGTCCCAAGACTCGACTCAACCTTATCCTCAACCTCAGTCTTGTCCCAAGAACACAAACCTCAACCCTGAATCCTCAACCTCAGTCCTGTCCCAAGACACAGACTCAACCTTACCCAATCAGTTTGTCCCAAGAACAAATCAACCTTATCCTCAACCTCAGTCTTGTCCCAAGACACAGACTCAACCTTATCCTCAACCTCAGTCCTGTCCCAAGACTCAGACTCAACCTTATCCTCAAACCTCCGTATGTCCCAACCAGACTTCAACCTATCCTCAACCTCAGTCTTGTCCCAAGACACAGACTCAACCTTATCCTCAACCTCAGTCTTGTCCCAAGACACAGACTCAACCTTATCCTCAACCTCAGTCCTATCCCAAGACTCAACTTTAATCCTGCCCAAAGACCCAACCTTAACCTTAACCCAATTCTGCACCAAGACAACCTCAACCTCCATCCTGCCCCCAAAGACAACTTTAACCTTAACCTCCATCCTGCTCCCAAGACAACCTCCTTTTTTTAAACCAAAGTGTTGATAATACTACTGCGGCTGTATATGGTAGACATTGTCTACCATATAGGGGCCTGGAGCCACCTTTGCCGAAGCAGCACCGCCACCACAACAAAGGTGGCCCCTTTCAAATTTGAGAAGCACTAAATTAAAATTTTAAATCTAAACTACAGAATAAAATACTCAATAAATAACCTAATAAGTAGTTATATTTAAGAAAACAAAAACTCGAACTTTGTTCTTGATACTTCAAAGATAATTATTCTCCCTAAATAAGGATAATTGTTTACAGTTACGTTGATACTTACATAAAAAAAAAAAACATTGGTAGTCTAACTGAAAGCCGTTGATGTTTCTCTTACCCGTAGAAGGTATTAGCCTGTCCTCTGTAATCAAGAATACAGCGGTTTACGCCAACTCCTATGAGGAATTCGAAGCAGGTGTACTAAACGTAACAGATTCTTACCCGAAATTAGGTCCGGTTAAATAACAATCACGTAAATGTTTTAATCAAATTTAGATCCATTAACGCTAACTTGGGCAACATTCAGGCATAGTATTTAACAATGTTTTCACCAAAGTAATTTCTATAACTAAGCTAACATAACCAATATATAAACAGAACAAGAATCCCCCCCAAAAAATTAAACTCCGCGATACCTGGAAATTCCAATTATTTGCATAAAAAAGTGGTCAGTCACTAGTGGTACCATAAATAATCATTAAAAACCTGTCCAAAAAATAATTACATACTAATGTCACTCAAACTGACCCAGAAATATATTTAAACCACGAAATATATAAAATGAAAATTGACTGATGTACTATCAAGTTATAATAGGTACCAGAGTCGACATCGCGAAGGACAAACCATACGCTATCACAGTTTGTAAAAAAGAAAAAAAAAAAAAAAAAAACCACCAAGTAACAGCAGAAATATAACTAAGTAAACTAAGGCCTACGAGGGTCCCGGAACAACTAAAAATCCTCATCTGAATGAATGAAACGGTCAGCAACAATCCAAGAACAACGTCCAGTCCGTCTACGTCATGCCGAAGGAAGTACGTACACGTCGTTGATACGCGTTCGGTATATAATACTAAAGGGTTGCCTGTAACGAAGTCAAATTTCACCTACTACTACATTCGCATGGTAGAAAAGCGCGTAAAATGGGTAACTGCCCATTCCTCTTGGGACGGCTCGTTATAATTTCCAAGATTTTGAAGCACACACAGACACACAAACACATAAGGAGAGGGGGGGGGCAGGAACGCTGTTGTGATCTTGATTTATGACTATGTTGTTGGGATCTGGCTAGCCCACAAAGCAGGAATAAAAGATGAAAACGATGATATTAGACGATTTATAAAATCAAGGATAATTAAAATTAGATATATACTGATAAAATCTTACATGAGTAACTAAGTAACTACAGATAAATATTAACATTGAAATACATATATTATCTGTAAAATGTACTCTTTACATTTATTTGTTAAATTCTGGTAAATTCAAGTCAACTTTGATAAACTTCAGCATATAAGACTATTAAATCTGTATATTATTGTAGATTTTCTCTAATAAGAGATAAAAAAAATCAAAATTTTCACGTTTTTTCATGCTTTAGGGTTCTGCTTTGATATGATAATTGTCTAAATGGATTACTTTACCGCACGGAATGTCGGCTGTCCACAATTTCGAAAATTTTGAGTACATACAATTTCGTTGGTTCCCTTATAGATAAAAAAGGGAGATCATAGCCATCATGAAAAAAATACGAGTTAAATAGTTTGGCGGGATTAAACCCATATCAAAGCTATTATACGCCGATACCTCTGCAATCATGAAAATGCTTCAAGTATATAGATGGACAGTTATGAAGCAATGTCTTAATATAAAGGGAATTCCGTCAGTTTCATCTGAAGAAAGCAAATGTTAAGCTTTTTGCGAAGTTATTCAAAGTTAAATTCGGACATTTTGACTAAAATACGTTTACTTAAATTTGAAGGACAAAGAGGAAATGCTGCAAGTGTGATATGAACGAAAAATATCAAGCCGTTCTGCTTATCATTTGTTTTAACTGCGGGCGATCATTGACGAGCTACTGAATACATCGATTTTGAGTTCAGTAAAATCCTAATTCTGTTGAGAATGCTAACTAAAAATAAACCGAGAATTCTCATTTTAATACGATGTCGTAAGTATATGAAAATATAACTTTCCAAATTATTATTGTTTTTGAAATTGAACCATTAGAATGTTAAAGGAACAGTATGTGGCATAATGGATGTCAGATGAAAGAGGAGCTGGCCTATGTTTCCCGTTCCATATGTTACCCGGGTCCTATGGTCGTCCCTTGGGCCTATGATCCCCGGTCATATGTGGCCTGTTTTAGGCCTTTACTAGTTCCACGTTGGCCGAGTGCATTTCGCACTCGGCTACCAATCTGGTGGTCCGAAGTTCGATTCTCGGCTCGGCCAACGCGGAACCAGAGGAATTTATTTCTGGTGATAGAAATTCATTTCTCGATACAATATGGTTCGGATCCCACAATAAGCTGTACGTCCCGCTGCTAGGTAACCAATTGGTTCCTAGTCACGTAGAAATATCTAATCCTTCGGGCCAGCCCTAGGAGAGCTGTTAATCAGCTCAGTGGTCTGGTAAAACTAAGATATACTTATCTTAGGCCTTTAATATAGGTGCATGATACTGTCACATGACCAATGTATGTACTTACATGCATGTACCCTCCTTTTGCATGTAATGTACCAATTTACTCCATACATTCACTCAAGATTTATTGTAGATAGCATTAGGCTAATAAATTAAGCAAAAATGCCAGTTTAATCGTATATTTCTAAGCTTTTTCTACCGAGGTTGAAATGGAACCATGTAAGAAGCCTGCACAGTGCTGCCACCTACCGCCACCCGGGAGAAACATAATCAACCGGCTGGGTCACCTTTGACGGTTGACAGCTCATACCAAAAACCACCGGACATCTTTGCCTTAACAATTCGTTATGGTTTTCGCTCATTTCTACGTTCATCGTTTCATTTAGCTTCACCTAAATGATGCATCTATGTAGTGGCGTGCTAGAAAATAATGGAATACCTAATTACAATGTATTTGCATTGACATTGCTTATCATTGGTGCGTTATCTCTTCACTTGAAGATGCTAGTATGATAGTTGAATAAAATAAAACATAAATCAAAATATTTTGGAAATAGAAAGCTTGACTCGTTGGCAGTTAATAGTGCTAACTAGAATTACATTAGAAATGACAATAGATTGCTATATACTTTTATGATGCTGTACTTCGTAGCATAATTCTTGTAAATGCCAGGATGTCTCATATGAAAAAAAAAATAAATAAAATAAAAATAAAAACTAAATTTATATCATTCGTTCATGGCAAATATCTTAGAAGCTGGAATAATTACCAATTTCCCCGAGTATTTGTAAAATTTTGCTTATTCATTTAAGTGGCAGAATACATCGAGAGTAATTATTAAGATAATGTGAATATTGTACATTAAATATTGTAAATCAAATAGACAATAAATAAAGACATGATGAAGGAGAAATAAAACCGAAAATCGTTTATTGTAAGGCAGCTACTCGTCAATTTAACGCCCAAGAATTCTATAGCACCTATAAATAAATAAATAAATAGATTGAAGCCATATATAAGTGTATCGCCATACATATAACAAGCCACCTTCTATAATCAAATCATTGTACAAATTCATTGTCAACATCATTTATTCTAATACTAACTGGGATAAAAGAATATTTTGGATCATAAAAAGCATAGATTTTATTTCGTTTACATTCAAAGATAAGCTGTTTAATTTAAACCTATCAGTAATATTACCGCCATCTTGAGCTATGTCTCCATGTATTAGGGCTGTTGCCTTGTATAATAAGGCGCCCTATGAGGTAATGTTAGACTTGCGATAATCTTACGCTAAGTCGGTTGGTATTGCACTTCCATATTCATTGGAGTGTCTTGGGGTTTGTAGATCACTTACGAAGTCGGTATTATCTTCTGTGGTTATGACGACGATGTGTTAAACTCATGATGATTTCTTCCTGATGTGAGGTTCTTAGTAGAAAACACGAAGTATAAAAATACTTATATTCTCTGAGATTACATGGTGAAGATCAGGTAGGATTGTACAGGTCTTCTAATGACGATGGCTTGATCGCTTCTGCCAACGATGATGGCTAATTCTATTCTGTCCGTCTACCATCTCGGTTACAAGTCATAAAGGAAGCAGACAGTAGCTCGAACATACGAACATACATACAAAATGAGACACACCACAGATCACGTAGGCCGTTTAAATTATAGGTCGCGGTAGTTGTCTCAAGCAGGGAGCTTGGACTAATGTTTCAAAACAAATGAATGAACACAGGTGACAGCACGTTATCTTAGCCTACTTGTATGTATCTGTCATCTTTATCGTCTCTGGTCTGATCACATTCCTGCAAGCAATCTGGTTGACCTCTTTAGTTTTAGTCTTTTATATATATGGAATAACATTCCATATTTTTATTATGTAATCACTTACACATGTATAAGGTGCGGTAGCAGTAGCATTAAAATTGCCACACAACTGCCCGTGCGGCTGCCGCATTCATGTTTCCATGTGTAGGGTAAAATCATTCCAGAAGTCATGGAAACACGAACTGAAATGATTCAAGAAGTTATTATTTCTGCAGTCGCTACCGCAACCGCATGCTTGGAAACAGCTTAACATTTCAATCCTATGTTCCAGTAACACTGGGGCATATACTATAACAACCCCCAAAAGAGAAAGCTGTCTGTGGAAGGGCGGGACAAACTGACTGATGCCGTCATTAGTCATCTGCAATGCTGTTTCTCAGTTGCAGTGAAAAGGATGATAGGGACAATCGTTGAAGGATTTAACGCTATCGCACCTTATACA
This sequence comes from Macrobrachium nipponense, assembly GCF_015104395.2. Taxonomy (NCBI): domain Eukaryota; kingdom Metazoa; phylum Arthropoda; class Malacostraca; order Decapoda; family Palaemonidae; genus Macrobrachium; species Macrobrachium nipponense. The sequence goes on from NC_087210.1 coordinate 65,899,770, forward strand.
AGGAAACAGCTTAAGATTAGGTTAAGATGGCGTTAATATTAATGATTGGTTTAAATTAAACAAATTTTCTTTGAATGTAAATAAAACAAAAGCTATGCTTTTTCGTGATCTAGGATAAAAAATATAACCCAACCAACATTAGAATAAATGAAGTTGACATTGATTTTGTATAATAACTTATTAAATAATCACCGGTAGAAACTGAAATATGGCACACGCATGTAAAATTGGTCAGGTGACAGTATCAAGCACCTATACAAGCCTAATACAGGACACATAGGACTCGGAGAACATAGGCCCCGGTGAACATAGAACCCGGGAAACATAGGACCCGGGGATAATAGGCCTGTTCCCAACAAAACGAATAAGATGAAGATGATGAAAAACGATAAGTCTTGGAAACTGCACTAGGCCTAAATAAACTCTCTCCAGCATATTTCTTAATTCATAGCCAGTCTCTTTCGCTTTTTCCTCACCCAAATTACCTTATCTCCCTTGCTCTAGTAATTATACCACTATCAGGTTAAGTGTAATTAGATATAATGAAATTATTAGTTCTATTTGCAATCGATTTTACTCTTGTTGAACTAACATCAAGCATTTTAGGGTCTTACGTATTTACCAAGATCATCGTTAAAAGTACGATCCTCTGATGTAAAACAATTATCAGTAATGACTTCCATCACAGTGCCTGTGATGTTACTAATCAGTAGTTTCGTAGGCCGTAAAATCTTCAGTGAGGGTGCATGTAGGTACATGGCCTCACCAACTGTAGATGGGAGGTCTCATGACAGAGTTAACATAAGTGACATATCCGCCAGAGTGCACCTTCCTTCTGTATGTATGCACTGAACCCATAGGAACCCGTGATGTGTGAATATAAAGTACCGTGTGGAACAAATACAAAACAAGTATAATCCCAACCAGTTCAAGTTGAAGTTAGACATATAAAGTTCCCTGAAATAATTAAAACTGAAAACAGCAGAAAAGGGTAGGCAGAGGAATTCTTGTTTGCAAAGTCCAGGTGTGTATAGTAATTCTCGATCCCTCCTGTAAATAAATTCAAACCTGTTCGCAAACTACGCCTTCCACTTTTTAGGCTGAAACCTTCCAGAACTTTTTAAAATCAGGGGATGATGTTAATATTATTATTTTAGTCGATGAAACATGATTTTATATATATATATATATATATATATATATATATATATATATATATATATATATATATATATATATATATAAACACTCTAAATATTAATCCCTTTCTATTTGTCTTCCTTTATACTATACCTCCTTTCTCCCCTCATAAGAGAGTTTTAATGCCATCAAGAAACTATTATTTCTTTCCTTACTGAACCAATCGAAAAAAAAAAAAAATCCTTGGGTAAAAGTAGTTCCAAAAGGAATACAACGCAATTCGAGTCACTTTCCATTCATTGCTGAAATCCTCTGCGGGAAGGAAAAAACTCAATTTCGTCCCGTCTTTTGGGACAAACTTGATGCGCCTTGGTATTTTTGCAGCAATTCAAAAATAGAAATGACAGAGCTCCCCAGACAAACTTCTGGCGGGCTCCGTGAAAATAGCTCCCTGTTGTTTATCAACACTGGAAAATCCAATAAACATCAAAGGCGTCGACAGAAATTTCCTGGAAGAATTTTCGGCAATAATAATCTTAACTCGGTCTCTTTGAATAAAATATCCTCAGCATTTGAACGGCCAAATATTTCTCAAAAGAAAAAAAAATGACCAACGTTTGTTAACCCAGGAATCGGCAACTCCGAGCAAATTAGAAACTTTAATGCCTATGGGAAATATATACATAAACAAACTGTAAGAGAGATAAGGTATTCTATTAGGTGCAATACACGAGATAAGAAAGTTAAAGATTCTTGAGTTGGCGCAAAAGCAAAGCAGTGTATATAAAGCCCTTATAAGTGATGGAGCTTCCCCATCAAAAGAAACTTGGCGGTTGTCAGGGATAATTTAACTTTCCGAAACGTGTTATAAATCATCTTCATATTTTGGTTTGGGGTATTCATTTTCTTGATATGTCAATATGTATGATATATATGCCAGTAATGGTAATTAATTTGGGAGACTGTCTACCAGAAACTGATATGAACTTCCTCAGAGCTAATACACTCGTTATGATAAACAAAGCTGAGTCAAACCTCATATATATAATATATATATATATATATATATATATATATATATATGTGTGTGTGTGTGTGTGTGTGTCTGTGTGGTGTGTGTGTATATATATATATATATATATATATATATATCTATATATATATATATATATATATATATATATATATATATATATAAAAACTGTATATCGTAAAGAGTCTTTACAAATTACAACTAATTAAAGAATTTAGTAAATAAGTATGGATTAACTAACTAAAGATGAATGTATGCGTAACCGCACCATTTCATCAAAGAAAATTGTAAGTATCGGGTCTACGACACCGACAATGATCAGAAATGGATTTGCGCAGCATTAGAGCAAAAAAAAAAAAAAAAGAAAGAAAGAAAAAAAAAAAAAAAACTAAAGGCACTGAAAAACGTTACGTCGTGGCAACTTAGCAGAATATCGATGATGATGTCTAATGAAACGAATGGCATGCGGTAACACCAAAGGCTCTCGGGAAATCATAGCAAGTTATATATATATTGAAGATGGTCAATCATAACTGCCGTTGATACAAGACATAAACTATTATTTTCAGTTGATAAAGATCCCGTTACGCTGCTGACATCCCAATGTGGAAACAACATAGTACCAGAAATTCCTGGCAATGATTCAACCGAAGGTATAGAGACATTCAAATAATACAAAATTTTTTGTCTGCAATACGCAGCCGATGTATTGTCAAATATTCAAAACGAAAAAATGTTAAAGCCACACTGATACATCCGAAGTCTCTGTTAAGGTACCAATTCCTTTATCATCTGTAAAAACAGTATCTGCATCAAGAGTTTTGCATATGTATTAAATACTATACTGTCTTCAAGACTAAGAATTTTGCCGTTTCTAGACTAACAAAAATAATGCTTCCTGAAAACTATTATGTGGAAATCCACGTGGGATAACTCTTGGCACCTTTAATGCACCATAAGTAACAAATCTGCTGTTAATTAATCGACAGGCTACGAAGCTTCTTGGGCCTTATGGTTCAAAAAGATAGGAACGCTTTCTAGAAGCATGCTTGCTAGAGTCAAGGACATTAAAGTCCAGTTTTATACAACTGCATAGATAAACGAAAAACGGAGATCGGTCTAGATTTATTGCAACACGTACAAGGGCAGTTTTTTTCTTTTATTTAATATCTTGTTTCAGAATTTTCTTTTGAACGGAACCTTCACTATATATCCCCCTTGCGTCTTGTTTCCGGTGCTCTCTCTCTCTCTCTCTCTCTCTCTCTCTCTCTCTCTCTCTCAACACACATCTAGCCAATAGTTTCGTTATTGTCCTGGCACGAGCTCTCCCTTCTCTGAAAAATTGACTGGTTTTTCGGTCGGTCTCAAATTGACTTCAACCTTGAATCCCCTTCCTATAGATAAATTCACTTATTTTCAGGGCTATTGCGAATGTTGGCCGAGAGCATAAAACTCAGTAAGCTGGATGTGTCAAAGCTTTTCAAGTCTCAGCTCCCGAATTATAGCTTAATCCTCTGCAGAGCAAACGTATTTCAAGGAAACTTTTGTATAGACTGCGATCGTTACGAAGACACAGAAGCTGCCTCCATCTTAGGAGATTAAGGACTTTTCCACAACAGCAGAAACTTTCTTCCAAAGGGAAATTTCCGTTTAACTGCTTTACCTGAGAGCCATATGGAAGACGGTGTAGTTGTACATAAGTATGCATGGACATAAGTTGCTGACCCACTTGAGTTTAGTAATTAAAAATTCTCCTAAAGATCTTCCAGGCTGCACATATGAAATTCCTTGCAAAAAGTGTGATAAAGTCTATTACGGACAGACCGGTAAATCTCTTTCACAAAGTCTCAAACAGCACCAATATTCTGTGAGAACTGGGCAAATATCGAATGCATTATTCATACATATGAGAGATTTAGATCATCCTATTAACTGGAGTCAAGCAAGAGCCTTAATCCCATGTAATGACACAGTTAAAAGGAATATCATTGAATCTTGTTTCATCAAGTCAAATAATAGAAATGTTCTAAATTTAAGTCTTGATTTATTTAAACTTGATGCTTTCATAATGAAAAAAGTTGTAGATAGATATAAGCAACAAAATTAATATATTCGGTTTTTACATGTTTTGGACTGTAAAGATACTTTGTAATTTCGGTTAGGGTCAAATCTGTTTAGGTTTGTGACCGTGTGATATCCGATAATCCTAGATTATCTCTTTTAATTTTTACCCTTTTGACAATTAACCATCTGGTATTCTTGATCTTGTTGTGTACCTGAGACCTTTCTCTCCAATTGTGTTTCATTAGCTCCTTGACAATGTCTTAGTAAAGTCGAAAGCGCTTGGATTTCTGACTTCATTTTCCTGTGGTATTCGCTTATTTAACGAAGTCACGCGCATCTACTGTGATTTTTTAAGCATTATATTGCGGAAGTCCAAGTTACGAACTCCATTATGCCTAATCGGTGGTATTACCACAAAGCTCCCCAAAATCCCAGGACCAAGATGTTGCCATCCCAAAAAGGCGAAAGTTGAACCAACCGCTGGTGGATAACGCTACTTGCTAAGAGAGAAGAGAGAGAGAGTCAATATCAATATCAGTGTTGTTTGTTAAAAATTAGTGGCTTTATCATAAATAGTCAATGACTTACAATATCTTCGTATTCCTTTCTAAATTACTCATTCTACGACAATATTCAGTGTCTTCCGGCAATTCACTTGTTTACATTGCATTAGTTAAGGATATATATAACATTTCGTAATAAACGTATCAGAACTATTAATTTGCTTTGTTCAACCACTGGCTAAATCTTCTACCTATTTTTGTAAAACTAATTGTTTTGAACTTATGATTCTTCGACCAAACAATGATCCCATGAATGACGTGAGTGAAACAAACATTTCTCATAACAAACTTTGGCTAATATTGTCAATGTTGTTGTTTCTGAAATAATTACTTTGATTCCTACTACCATTTTTTATTGGTATCTTGATGGTCCAAACGTCACCGGAATTGTACAAAATTATTAGTGAAAATTGAGTAATTTTGGTTCCTATATTTGGTAATCAAACTTGATTTCTATCCAGTTTATATTATTCAAGTCATAAAATACAGAATCACGAAATCACACAAATATTGATCTGATTCCAAATCTGACATGATCATCGAAAATGTATGAGCCCCTTGCACTTAGCATGACTTGCAATTTGCAAATAAATATTGCTCACTGAAAGTCCAGCGTGCTCTGGTATAAACCTTTTCAGTTGCACCATACAAAGGCACCAATGGTACCGAGAAAGAAAGAAAAAAAACATAAAAGGAATCTCTATTTACCATTCCTTTGAAGTCTTGCACGGCTCAGATGCCACGTTCGTTTTTTTTTTTTTTCACGATAGGTTCTCTGGAAAACTTTATTCGCACAATACATTGAAAGGATAATTCCTGTTTTTGTTCCATTTTGTTTTATTGTGTTAGGGGGGGTCGAGACTCGATTTACTGAAATGAACCTGCCACATATTGTGATGGTCGTAGTTTTAAAACATTTTCGCATTAACGCACATATGGAATATACCTGTATTAGACCGTTCTGAGATAGTTATTACATTATCAAAATGCAGACTTTCCGGAGGCATTTTCCTGAGATGTAACCGTGTATTGAGACCTTTTCCTGAAAAAAAAAAAGCGGGGGCCTTATCTTAAAAACTGATCATGGAATTTTCTTGAAAAAAATCTCATTATGTTTCCAACACCCAAAATCTTGCGTAGGTGTGAATTTAACCTACCCTAACGTAACCTAACCTAGGAGCATAGCAAAAAACCGGGGCTGGTGCAATACTAGCATACATCTCAGGAATTAGCGTCCCGGAGATGCGATTAGTACTCTTTACCCCAATGATTCCGTTAGAAATGTTATAAAAAGAAATACTGGTAAAGTGAATGCTAGTCGTATACCAAGCTCCATTTAACTATCGTGAATGCCACACCTAATCACACTTACATAGACAGCGCCAGACGTTGCCCAGGACAGAATATCCATGACGGTTCCTTCAATCCTTTATTGGGGAGTGAAAATGAACTTATCTTAAGCAGGTCACGGAACGAGGAAGAGAAGGATCGTATTCAAAGGGAAAGGCCACAAAGAAATTAAAAGATTAAATCAAATTCGACTCACAAGCGAGAACCAAGATTAAAGGTGTAAATAGCCATTTGATAAACGACTGACGAGGATTAACTCACAGAAAAAAACAAAATGCACGGGAATATTTACTGTTACTCCATGAATATGAGGGAAGTGTTAGGCTCAGAGTTGCTTAATTGTAATGCATATGTTGTGAGAGCCTTTCCATCGTTTATCGTTGATGTTATAATTAATATAACAGGATTTTATCGAAATTTGCCTACTTTCCTTTTAATGAACAAAGTATTTTAATGGGAGAACATTCTAAGAACAATGTGCATTATTCACAACACAATAGGCATGTTCTGAAGGCATAAAACAGCAAAGACGTGAAAGTTATGATTTCATGGCTTTACGAAAAATAATTTCCAGGCAAGCATTAACATTATTTCCACTCGAAATAAAACAAGGTTTCTTGTGTGGATTACTTTCCACTTTCCCTAGAAAATTACGAATCATTAATTAATTTTCAAATATAAAACTTATGTAGCAATCAAAAGAAACAGTGATTTTCATCTGGATTATTTGTGAAAAGGACTGAGGATATACTAGTGTACTATCTGTTGTAATACGTTATCTCAGGATCCACATTTACTAGGACTACATCTGTTGATGGCCATAGAACCGATGTTCTCAAACTTCAGGCAGTGTCCCATAGAATACATTACGACCTCTATGGTACAAGCAGGAGTCCTTTTCTTTTTCACAGAATGATATTAAAGCACTAAAATTTCGCTTTAGCCTACAGTTATTGGCCTTTCTGCACTTTTTTCAAAAAAAGTATTTGTTTATTTTGAACAACAGCAAGAACAAATACAGCAATAATAATAATAATAATAATAATAATAAAAATAATAATAATAATAATAATAATAATAATAATAATAATAATAATAATAATAATAATAATAATAATAATTTCTTACAGAGGTCACTTTTTTTCTCTCGTAGGTTGATAAGAAGTACTCCCATTCTTCTGCAAGTTTCAAAGTCACTTAGCATAATAAAGAATATATATATATATATATATATATATATATATATCTATATATATATATATATATATATATATATATAATATACACACATAAGCAAAAACGAGCCAAAGAAAAGTAAGTGAAACATTTTACATAACTAACTTTTTAGATAAGAAATTAAAACTTTCAAGTTCATGACGGCCACTACGCAGACTATACAAATTCCCATTAGTCTGTTATGCAGTCGGCATGATTACGTTGGAACCGAAGATACCAAAAGGGATCAGATAAAAACCACCTGGAACTTTTTAAAGGCGAAGGCTTCATCCGCTCAGTCAAACTTGGGGCGGAGGGTACGTAATGTGAAAGAATTCCATTCCGAAATCCGAATCGCATTGCGATAATTCATCGAACGCCTTTTCTACCTGCGGTAAAGGTCATGGAGCCTTAATCTCTGGAAGGTGAATGGACATAACGAATTTTCTTTTATTTTGACTCATTAGCACGTCAGAATATTTGTTTGATTATAATGTATTTGAATGGGGGGAAATATGTAACAAAATTCGTCTTCACCTCTCTTCTAACAGTTTCTGTGCACATTTATGTAGAGAGAGAGAGAGAGAGAGAGAGAGAGAGAGAGAGAGAGAGAGAGAGAGAGAGAGAGAGCTATAATTCAGCTTACTACACCAAGTGGAGAGACTCCCTTTTCATGCACGAAAGATATAAATCCAATTTATTTTCTGGACGTAATATTTTTGGGGTTATCTTGGTTCTAAATCACGCTAAGTTTTTGTGGCATTCTTTATGCCCTGAATCGGACTAACCTTTTATGAGACATCCTTTATGCAGAGCATTGAAACAATCAGTGTGTCTGCCTATCCTGTAACACACCTGAGCCTTTTTATATATTATTTACCACAAAGCACTAATATAAACTTGTGCCTCTGTAGCAGTATTTCTTTAGGCCCAATATTTATTTATTTTTTCCTGTAGTTTTTAGAAGTCGAATGGAGGATCATACCGGCGAGGAGAAACAAGTTTGTGAGTAACGCTCAATTACTCTTTTGATTCATAATAGTCACCCATAAAACTTGAAATGTTTAGTGATAAAATTGTAGATATCGTCATCTTTGGCCAACAAAAGAAATCTGCATGAAAATCAGAACAAATCTGAACATATGACAGAATCACTGTTCAAGCAAGTGAATTGTTTACGGAGCATTAACATTCACATGCCGATAGCGTTTATTTACCAGTGCCGCGTTATCACCATGAATTGATTATCGGTATTTGAAAAAATTACACCAAACTGACACTAATGAAAGGCGACTGGTGCAAAATATAATGAGGAACTGTCCTTTTTTTTTTTTTTTTTAATACGCCCATCTTCTATTA
>NC_087210.1:65913493-65935993 GCF_015104395.2 Macrobrachium nipponense
TGCAAAGAAAAAAAAATTCTGAAAAAAATGCAAATAATGTATTAAAGATAGATTGCGTTACCAGCGATATGAGGAGGATGTGACTTTTTATTTCTATTTTTTTTTTCTTCTGGTACACCATCCCCAACCCGGAAACAAAATGAGACCATTCATAGCGCTTTGACATCTCACCGTCGTGCGTCAAACAGAACCATGCTCCAAAATAATCACATTTTACGCTCTGTAGTCATATGTACGTGTTAAAGAAGCTGCATAAGATGGCATAAGGATGCTTAAAATTTGTAATTAAACTAGAATTGTTATCATCGTAAATATTCATAAGAAAGATGACATTGGTTGCAGGTCCACAATAATGTCATCTTTGTGGGCACAGTTTTCCGTGTCAAAAATGGTGACAATGGCTGCATGTCCGCAATAATATAGCATGTGAGTTTATGGTCTTTAATGGATATTAAAAGCTTTCGAACATTGTGCTAGGTTCATCTTCAGCACAAGGTTCCAAAGCTTTTAATATCCATTAAAGACCATAAACTCACATGCAATATTATTGTGGACTTGCAGCCATTGTCATCATTTTTGGCACAGGAAACTGTGTCCACAAAGATGACATTGCTCTTTATTGCATGAATGGAAAGATGAAACGGAAAATGGGACTGGCGAGTGATAGAAAATAGGTTTTAGGCGAATTAAATGGAAGCGAATTAAAATATTAAATTGAAAACAGGCATGTGAAAGACACAAACGAAGCGTTAAGAGAATATTTTTCTGCAATTGGTTTGGGAACTGTTTTTTTTTTGTAGGGGTAGAGGGGAAGGTGGCGGGGAAGGAACAACTAAGAACAATATTTAACGATTTACACGATGGCAATTATAGTGAAATGTGAGCTTCCTGTGACAACATCAGCCTACATCATCCACCTTAACTCTAAAACTAAAAAATTGATCGCGTGAACTCAAGAGATAAAAAAAACAAATATCAAAGTTTGCTCGGTATCATATCTGAAATCAGAGCTGTTTATTCTGAAAAAAAATGTATGGGTAACTGTTTTTCTAATAGTTCGTTCAAAATCCTTGAAAAGGACTAAAATAGAGAAAATAAAAAATTACAGTCAATAAAATGAACCCAAACAAAAAGGGTTAGGAGTACCCTTCAACAATATTACGGCGGATAGAAACCTTCCCTATTCATAATTTCATCTGTATGTAACCCAGTTCACAATATCAATATATATATATATATATATATATTATATATATAACTATATATATATATATATATATATATATATATATATATTATATATATATATATAATATATATATATATATATATATATATATATATAATATACACACACACACACACACACACACACACACCACACACATATATATTGATATATATATATATATGTGTGTGTGTGTGTGTATATATATATATGATATATATATAGATAGATATATATATATATATCTATATATATATATATAGATATATATATATATATATATATATATATATATATATATATATGATATATATATATAATATATATATATATATATATATACATATATACATACATTACTCGATAAGACTTGATTTGAAAAATTCATTATTCATTTTATATACTCACAAATTGATATCCGATAAAGTATCAACAGTATCAAAGACTGGCTGTATCGTCTGTGAGCTTCTCTTTGGACGTTCGAGTATGAATGTGTTTTTATAGTGGCGTTTCCCTTCAATATCCTTTATCCCTTTTGATATTTTGAAAACGACAATTTAGTTCAATGTTTTAAAAGCATTCCCGGCACGACAAACTATTACATCAGCGTGGTTATAATTAAGTTTACCCTGCTCTGAAGTACTTTAAGTTATCGATAATGTGTTTATTGTAACTAACAGCCTTAAATGGAATTAAATGGCTTTTAGATTTCATCATGCAAATATAAAGTAAAAATGTATTAGTTACATAGTCCTTATGAAAATGACATCGACAGATTGATTTTGAGATATTGTAAAATAAAATATTCCATTATATTTCACTATGCTATTTCCTCTCTCTCTCTCTCTCTCTCTCTCTCTCTCTCTCTCTCTCTCTCTCTCTCTCTCTCTCTCTCTCCAAGAAAAAAGTTTCATATCAAATGAGAGATCCTGGCGATCCACGTAATAGCTTTTCACACAAAAAATAAATAAAAACAAATAAACCCTAATGTTTAGACTTTTAAGCGTTGAAAGATAGATTTGTTAAAATTTCGAATATGAAAAGTTTAAAGATAGGAAAACGAAAGAAACAATTGTCTTCAGTCAAATACTTGGCTGTTGTTCTTTCCAATATTTGCATTTTTTTGAGGCAAATTTGGGTGACTTGACAACTACTGCACATGCTCACAAACAATGGGCACCATGCACTCTATTTTGAGATACCTAAAACAGTGATAATAATAATGTCATTTTTTGATAAAGATAGGGAAGGGTATTACAAAAGAATAACGAAAATAAAGAAATGCACACGATGAAATATATTTAGAAGCACGAAATGATATACATCACTTTAGCAGCGGAGTGAAATACTTTGCCTGTAAAGAAGGGACAATGTTCCTTTAACTCCGAAACTTTTGTAAGGCTTTATATTCCAAGGGCTTATGTGTTATGGCCTGTCCACACTAGCGGGCATGCACGTCGGGCACTTCCAGCTGTTTATACTTTCTCTCCCTTCTGAAGTACTGTTACCAGACTATCGCATCGTTCTGGCGCTATACTCGGTCGGCTAATATAGTGGAACGGGTTATGGGAATAGTGTACATCGAGCAGTGCCCGCTAGTGCGGACAGGGCCTTGATAACTCTCTTGAGGCAGCGAACAAATAAACAGATGATTCATTACTTAGCTAAGAAAATATATGATGATAAAACCTCTGCGGTGGGCTCCGTTGTACTTTGAATGAAATATTAACTACTCATTAAGTTATCTCTAAGGCCATGCTAATATTTTACCAACTTATCACCCAGCACAAAGATGATTAAACCCTAAACGATTCCTTACTCTGACATCAACGAGGATTTGATGCTGATGTAGGTCTTCATTCTTATTGGGTAATAATCCGAGTCTTTGTTTGGGAGAAAAAGAAGGCGGCAAATGAGACTTAGGAAAAGTATAAAAAGGAATATGGGAGCAACTGGACAAGATGAGGAATTAGTAGAGGTGAGTAATTTCTTACAATAAGGAAACTATTTCATTGTCTTTTATTACGGCTAACCATGGAAAAGTATCACTGTCTCAGACATTATATATCTCACAATGCTACGAGTCATTTCAATAATAATTCTTTTATTTAATATATGGATGGTATCGTTGATACAATTCCGCTTATTACAAAAGATGGCACGAAACATATCCAATGACTGCAAGCACAGACAGAGTTTGCAAAACAGAGATTCACCCAGAAACAAATAGTAACCGCATAACATAAGACACTTCTCCTACATCCACAAACAAGAAGACACCAAAAGGTTGATTCATGGGAATTTACCTGGCGTCACAAAGATCTACCTACTACATTAGTAACGTTGTAATAAAAGAGGGTCAGATTAACCCCCCCAAAATCACACCATAATTTCTTCGGTCTTAAGAATGGAATCCAAACTGTTAAACAAGTTTTCTGTACAGTGTATAATGCTGTATGAAACTCTCAGCACGGTCAGTGAAACTCTTAGCCGTGGCCCATGAAACTTTCAGCCAGGGCCCTAGTAGTGGCCTGTGTTGTTGGCAACTTAGCTGTGCCAGACTCACGATCGTGGCTAACTTTAACCTTAAATAAAATAAAAACTACTAAGGCTAGGCAATTTGCAACCCTCTAGCCTCAGTGATTTTTAGGGTCTTAGAGCGGACAGAAAAAGTGCGGACGGACAGACAAAGCCATCTTAATAAGGTTAGCTGATATTTTTCATTTTTAATTTGCTTTATATTCGACCGAAGATCTTTGCATTGGAATGCCACAAGGAAAACAATACCGCGTTGCTTGATAAAAGTTCATGAAAGGGAAACCAACGGCCCAATATTGTTACTCTTGTTACAACTTCCATCCACCTTTCCCCGATATTGGATCAGGTGGCCATATCAAACTCAACATCTCGCTGCTCTATCCCCGTTGTGCAAAAGAGAGACGGAGAAATAACATTAATTCTATGAGGATTCCAGGAAATTAGGCAGCGAATGACGATTTTTATGATATTGCGTGAATTCTTAGAAGGAAGACACAAGTATTGCACAGTTTATTCTCCGAAGTAATGAATAGAGGGTTAAGCAAAAAAATAATCTGGGTTAATGTTATGTAATCAAATTTACTTTTGCCTTTAGTCTAAACCTAAATTTCACAATCATATTCGATAGAAAAAAACGTAAATGAGTTACAAATATGTTGTTTTAATCAGAAATGTCTGGGAAATATAACTTAGTATATTAAATACCTCGAGCAAACCATTTGAAACTTTGTGAGAAACTATACTCACCTCAAGAGTATAATTCAAAGTAATGTAATATGCAGACATTATGATAATTTTGTGTAATGCTAAATGGGTTCCCCACGGCGTTTGGTTGATGCTCTTTGAGTACATTCTAATATTATTGTTTTGGACTGTGATAAACATATGTACCCCGCGAGCTTGTTCTTCTTACTGGGCACACTACTATAATACACTCATGAATAATATAAAAAACTTGTCACGGCTTCTTGGGAACTTCACAAGACAATGGTAAATACTGATGGTTCCAGTAACAGATCGGCAGTCACCTATGAACATTAAACGCTTTGGTGCGTCATAATGACGGTTCCAATACGACATTGACTTCTCTTCCATAGACCTTTGCCGAATATATATATATATATATATATAATATATATATATATATATATATATGTATATTATATATATATATATATATATATATATATATACATATATATATCATATATATATATATATATATATATATATATATATATATATATGTGTGTGTGTGTGTGTGTGTGTGTGTGTGTGTGTATGTGTGTGTGTGTGTGTATTTCTTTTAAGGACTTAACTTACAAAAAATAGACAACGAAAACTGATTTCAGACAAGCGCATACTTTGTTGTATCTTCTGTATTTTGATTGAGCATTGAAATAATAATTCCGTATTATGACTCGGAGATTGCCACCAAGACAATAGTCTCCTCAATGATACTTCTAATCAGAAATTTTACTAGATGTTTCCGGATTGACATTTATAAATTTTAGTGGTTAAAACGCATTTTATAGAAACATTGCTAGAGTATTTACACAGACGCTTCAAAGGAACGTAAATAATTATCATTATAATGATATTATCATTATTGTGATATCATGAAAATGGACTTTCGAATTTTGCCGTCGGACAGAGGTGACGTCACAAAAGATAGGAAGTTCAAAGAATATAGTGAAAGGTGATTCGTCAACACCCACTGAAGAATCTCTCTCTCTCTCTCTCTCTCTCTCTCTCTCTCTCTCTCTCTCTTCTATATCCTTCCATTCCCTTCATCAAATATTTCTTGTTTACCCCTGTTAATCAGTCATCATCATAAGCCACTTCTGTTCATCTCTCCCCACATCTTCTAGATCAATTCCCTCAACCTTCCCCATTCACAAGATCTTCAGATACTCGACTCATTCTTCGCTTCACTCAACCCTTCAGCACATCAGTGTTAATGGCCATGCCATTGAAGGTTCATTGCGTCCGGATATTGACACCACGAGGGATTCCTTCCAGTAAATAAATAAGACGTCCCCTAATGCCTGACTGAATCGCTGCCGAAATGCGATTGGTAATGATTTTGCGCAGTTCTTTGTGACGTGCTGCCCGTATTCACTGTCTGTTTAAACGAGTCATTTCATTTCGGAATCTTTTAATGAATTTCAAACTTAAATCTCATGCCTTTTTTGCAATAAGTGGCATGCCATAGACTACATAACCTGGATTATTTATTTATTTATCATTTATTCATTATTATTATTTTTTTTTTTTTGCAAAATGAGGCATATCATGAACCTACATATCTTGCTCTTTCTGCAAGATGTGGCATAACATTAACCCTACATATCTTGCTCTTTTTGCCAAATGTGGCATACCATAAACCTACGCATCTTGCATTTTTTTTGCAAGAAGACCCATACCATAAACATACACATCTTCAATTTTTTGCAAGATGTGGCATACCATAACCCTACATATCTTGCATTTTTTGCAAGATGTGCCATACTATAAACCTGCATATCTTGCATTTTTTGCGATAAGGGGCATACCATAAACCTATGTATCTTGCATTTTTTGCAAGATGTGACATACCATAAACTTACACATCTTGCATTTTTTGCAAGATGCATAATACCATAAACTTACATATCTTGCATTTATTGCAAGATGTGGCATAAATTAAACGTACACAGCATGCATTTTTTCAAAGATATACCATACCATATACCTACATTATTTCGTATTTTTTTGCAAGATATGGAATACCATTTTGCATTTTGTGCATGATGTGCCATATCGTAAACCTACATATCTTGCGTTTCTTGCAAGATGTGGCATAATATAAACCTACATTATCTTGCACTTTTTACAAGATATGACATACCATAATCCTACACATCTTGCACTTTTTTGCAAGATGTGGCATACCATAAACCTGCATATCTTGCATTTTTTTCCAAGATGTGGCATACTATAAACTTACATATCATGCCTTTTGTGCGAGATGTGGCATACCATAAACATACATATCTTGCATTTTTGGCAAGATGTGGCATGCCACAAACCTACATTCTTCCATATTTTGCAAGATGTGGCAAAGCAGAAACCTCCTACATACATATCTTGCATTCATTTTGCAAGATGTGGCATACCATAAATATATACTTTTTTTTTTTTTTTTTTTTTTTTTTTTTTCCTTTTTTTTTTTTTTTTTTTTTTTTTTTTTTTTAAGGTGTGGCAGACCATAAACCCACATATCCTGAGTAATTATTTGGAACAATCTTTTGGTTCATTTATGCACAATTCGAACAATTAATAATTGTAATCTAGATTCACATCTAATGTTTCAAAGAGAACGGTATCCTGGGAATCAGTGCCAGACCTCGGTGAAGAATGTTAGTGGAGTACTATTATTTATTTATTTATTTATTTATTTATTTATTTATTTATTTATTTATTTAGTAGTCGTTAACACTGCTAACCAACTTGAGAGAATACTTGAAATTCTCGTCAACTTAATGGAATGTTACTACGGAACCTTCGCTTATGTCTATATGGCTACAATATTAATGCAATAGAACTGTCTTTTTCTTCACATATAGGCCTTATATAGCATAGACAAGTTGTAACACTACGCCGTACAAAATATATCAAAGGGGTTCAGCTTATTTTCTCTCTCTCTCTCTCTCTCTCTCTGTCAACGAAACAACCCACACACACTGACGACATAGAACCGATCACCGGAAAATAATCTTTTGATGTCGACCATTATTGGCCTTTTATCCTCGACGACGGATCTCTTATGTGGCCTAAATTGTATTCGGCAAATGGCTGTTTCTCCGAGAGCGAAGGAAGCAGCATTATTGGGTGATGTCACCCATCGCTGTTATATTAGGTTCTACCTGAGTAATGTTAAATTCAAAAATGACTGGTAAAAACTAATAACATCTTAATATATACTCTCTCTCTCTCTCTCTCTCTCTCTCTCTCTCTCTCTCTCTCTCTCTCTCTCTCTGTCTTCAGTAAGAGTTGGCTAAATCATTTTTTTCAGGGGTTTCTTGGAAAGCAAACCTCACAAATCTGGTTATGTTTTTATCAGGCAAATGTCAGTGAATGGGTTGATTATCGATCTCGTGGGAAAAGATTGAAAAGTGTTCTTTATGATTTATTCCTTATATTAGAAATTCGAAACGTTAAGGGAAAAAAACGAAGAAAATTATGTGTAAGTGCATGAAGTTTCTGACACTACATTACCAATTTACTTATACATACTTGCTCTTATGTGATTCAATATATATATATATAGATATATATATATATATACTATATATATATATATATATATATATACTATATATATATATATATATAAATATATATATATATATATATATATATATATATATATATATATATATATATATAATATATATATGTATATATATATATATATATATATATATATATATCTATATATATATATATATATATATATATATATATATATATATATATATATATATATATATATATATATATATATATATATATATATATATATATATATATATATATATATATATATATATATATATATATATATATATATATATATATATATATATAGTATATATATATATTATATAGATATATATATATATATATATATATATATGATGTGACATAACATAAACCTACATAACTTGAAATTTTTTGCAAGATATGGCATACCATAAACCTACATATCTTGCATTTTTTTGTAAGATGTGGCATACCTGAAACCTATATAACTTGCCTTATACTGAAACATCACACAACGGCACCAAGGAATTAGAACTTATTACATTTGCTGAGGTTACTCAGTAACCGTACAGAGTATTACAAACTCAAACACTTCGCATTACCTTTCCCACCCAGTGCACTGTAAGGTTTAACTCATTTCGTTCTCATGGCGTAATTATTATTTGCATTCATAGAAACAATATAATGAATAGTATTATTGAGATCATCATAAATCTGATAGTACCACCTCCAGTACAGTTAAAAGAGCATCGCGTTCGAACACAGCCTCATTGTGATTCCCGTTTTCTTCATCGTAATAAGAATGTACATCTGCATATAATCGTGCCTTTTAATTCACTTTTGTTTCTCATAAGGATTTTGTCATCAGTGGCTTCCAAATAATAATATGATAATAGTAACTTTCAAGAAAATTGAAGTGCGTCATTAATGCTCGAAACAGAAAAAAGATTGTTAATTTACCATAGTTTAGCGGTCTCATTAAACACGGTGAATCGTCTCCGCTTGTATATAAACAATGTCTTCCCTACAAAACCACCAAAGTGGCAAGAATAGTTTAGTAGTATCTGGACTGCAGTGAATGATGGTGTGTCATAGTGCACGGCGCGGGATACAAACGTTGTTGACTGATGGTGTATGAATGCGGAACATTTTTACAATATGTTCTTTTACCATGCGTAATGAGCTTAATAACTAAATGAAATGGAAGAGAAAGCGAATAAACCCTTCGCAGATCTTTCGATATAAAGAGAGATTCAGAAAATGTCTGCCGAGGCGAGGAGGGACCCTCAAAAATATTCTGAATGATCGTCTAGGTAACCCAGAAGGAAGATCAGAATCGAATTCGTATTACGACTTAACAAACCATTCGCTCGACTGGCCACTTATTCAGTTTCATTCCGTTTGATTACGACAGAAAGAAGAGCTCATACATCCTGAGTCTTAGTCGAATGAAATCCTCAACTGACACGGAGTTATTCAAGACCAGAAGCTATTTAGTAAAAATTATGCAATCTTATGTGTAGAAGATTAGGCAAAATGTTAAAACTGCTTAATGATTATCAATAACCAGCCCAGAATTCCAACCATGTAGGTGGAATCATAATGAATTTCCTTATACTACTTCCAAGACTTCGATGTACATCCCGACGCAAAGGTAAGCGGGAGGTTCCTTTGTATACAATATGTGAATGTTGACCTTCCTTACTAGACTATTCATTCATTTGTTGAAGTATGCGCCATCCAAACGTTGCAGGTTTGAGGAAGTCTTGCGCAATCTTTTTGACATAAATACGCTTAAAGGTCTTCTGTACTATTGTCCATTGCTTTTAGAATCTGGAAAGAATTACAGTCGTACCAAGACTGCCGTCAGGGCAATGAAGTGCTAAACGATATGCACGTAAATTTAATTTTGATTTATTTATTTATTTATTTATTTTAGTTCATTAATAAGATCAGGCAAACGAGAATGTTGCGTGTGTTATGGGCGTGTGTGTCACGGGTTGCACCAGGAGCGAAAGCCCATCCTGGCATAAGGCCAGTCCAATTTACGATGTCATTTGCTTGTGAAATTAACTTAGGAGAGAAGCTAGGAAAGTAGACGCCAAAGGGGTGGGGTTTTGTGGGTGGGGGGTTGGGAGTTGGGCGCAGTTGGTGTGCATGCTAGGGATGTTTAAAATGAGAGAAAAACTTTATATTTTTTGGCACGTTTTAAGAGAGAAGTGTTTGGGAAATCCGAGTTGGTACGAAATAGAGAGAGAGAGAGAGAGAGGAGAGAGAGAGAGAGAGAGAGAGAGAGAAGTTACGTATATCTTAGTTTTACCAAACCACTGTGCTGATTAACAGCTCTCCTAGGACCGGCCCGAAGGATTAGATATTTTTACGTAACTAGGAACCAATTGGTTTCGTAGCAACGGGACCTACAGCTTATTGTGGAATCCGAACCACATTATATCGAGAAAGAATTTCTATCACCAGAAATAAATTCCTCTGATTCCGCCTTGGCCTAGCCGAGAATCGAACTTCGGACCACCGGAGAGAGAGAGAGAGAGAGAGAGAGAGAGAGAGAGAGAGAGAGAGAGAATTTAAATACTTTGATCGCTAATATCTTGGATTCTTTTGTTGGTTCATCGGGCCAGTAGGCAGTATTAGGGCCTGGGGAGTGCCTGGCTGGTGGTGTTCCTGGCCTAAGTAAGAGTCGGCCTAGTTTTAATTAGTTTTGGGGTCTGGCCGCTGTGTGCTGCAGAACGTGGCCCAGCCCCTGCAATTTGGTTCTGACTCGACTATATTTCTTTTATTCCCATATGATGATTAAAGTCTTCTGGCGACCCAGGATCTAAGATGAGTACTTATCTGGACTGGCTTAACAAACAGCAGGCAGTGAAACTTCCAAGAACTTTAGAAATCAATATCCTATAAATCCCGGAATGGGGAAAGAGAAATTATATATTTTGGCTGTTGTGGACCCAATAAACAATATTGATAGCCTGTGAACAGGGGCTGTTGCACCATCAAAGGTTACAACTTACATAATTCAGACTCACAACATGGGCAGTGAGGCTTTTCTTCATGGCAATGAGGTATTTCTTCATGGCAATGGGGCATTTCTTAAGTTAAGAATGGACCATTTGGAGACTGAATTACGGGAAAAAAATTTCGTGACAGTTACTCACAGAGAATGAAGACATTCTCTAGCATCAGGAAGAAGAAAATATACACTGCTTCAGAAAAACGAGGTAATAATTAAAGCTAATAGAAGCCCTTCTCCCTCATGATCATTGTATTTGCTTCATCCAATCTGGAGGCTTAATCGAAATTGAGAAAAATGAACAAAGTAACTCTTGCTAGAGAGGAAAAATAGTGAGACTAACGCTGATGATCTTTAGCAGCATCCATCGTCCATCACTAATGGAATTTACATTGTTCAGATATTTCAAGGAGATAGCAAGGCATCTGCTCAGACTGCATAGTCTCTATTGAACAAAGCCTATATAAAGATGCTTAGAGTAAATGGATTATTGTTGTTCACGACTTGTTCTGGAAGGCATTATTTCAAAAGTTACCACATGATGCAGCCATGATGCCTCAAGAAAACTGTAACGATAAACAATTTCGAACAGTGGAGAAAATGAGAAATAACCATGTCCGACCAAAGAACTTAATTTCAAAAGTTATCATGGGTTTGCTGTTCAAGACGTTCCTTACTATAAAACATACCAGAAAGCAGAACGTGTTCGAATCGCTCCACCCTCGGTGTACCTGGAAAACGGTCTTTTGCCTGGATAGTTGATTGCATTAATATTAACGGCACAGGCGCAAGGAAAGAGAGAGAGAGAGAGAGAGAGAGAGAGAGAGAGAGAGAGAGAGAGAGAAGGGGGCGGGGGGGGGGGGGGGGGGGGGCTTGATGGCAGGAGGAGGGGTTTGTATCCTAGACATACAAGCTCAACATTGCCGAGAATCGTTCAGCAGAAAGTACGTCGCGTTTCTTTTTTAGAGCAACTTAGCTCTCTTTTAGTCTTTGCATTTTCTGTTTATTAAAGTTCTTGATGTCAGAGATCTTCAGAACCTATGGCACGAATTTTTATCGCTGCAATTATGTTTCTGGTTTTTGTTTGTGATCCACTATAACAAGTAGCTTACTCAGTCTCATTTTAGTTGTGTTTCACGTACTTCCTGTTAACATGTGCTAGGATAAGGAAAGAGGAATTCCTTCCTCAGTATCTCTGTTGTCCTCATTCACTTATAAGCCTTTCTTAATGAATCCGATTTAACAGCTGCGTGTTTATTTTTCATTTTAGAGCTCATATCACTAGGTGAAATTGTTTTGCATAATTTAAAGATGAAAATGAATTATAGCAAGATCTGTGTTAGAAATTGTTGTAAGCATCTAGCGTTCAAATAATACATCGGGAGAAATGAACGAAGGCGTTTGAGCTATGTAAAAGCCTCGTACATAAATTCTGTACAAGCGATTCAACTTCACTAACTGAAGCGGTAATCAAGAAGACGCCAGGTAAGAAATCCTATTCAGATAAAGCAAGAAAAGCAGGTCTAAAAATATCTAATTTATAAGCCCCACTTTCACCCCAGTGCTCCATAATAAGATCCAAATTACGTTCGTTGGAGGTTGTTGCAATATCGCAATTCCGTTGCATTCAAATGCAACATCAGCATGGAAGGTTTAATCTCATAAACACATTAGCCGGTTGGCGCTTGTGCAGCGAAATTATTTTTCTTCTTTCTCTTTTACTTGGCCCGAAGCGCTCGCTTATATCTGTTGTTTGATATTCCTTCTGTAAACGGCATTCTTATCTGCCTTTGTGAGACCTTAATCTAATGTAATTTCCTCCGGCCATAATTCAGCAGCATGTTTCATTGTAGAATTTATGTATGTGGAGACTGATTTAATTTTGTATATTATGTTTCCAAGTAAAATCAGTTATAATAAGGTGAATTATAATTCTCTCACGGCTGGTGCGTACACATAAGGGAAAGACTTGTTTGGTTTTGCATTATTTGGTATTTATATCTTAAAGCCGATGTGAACACACTACAAGTTTTAAGTTTGCAGAAAATGTGATATTGGGTCACTGCTCGTGAGCCCTTTGCATAAGTGTATGAAGAGGGTAATATTATCGACGTTCTTTCTAAAATACAGATGCATAGTGAATACTTCATCTTTGTTATTTTTTCTATGAAAAAAAGCAAGAGTTGTAAGGGATATATGAAGAGTATGCAAAATTTAAGGGTGGCGTTAAAGGTGAGCAGGGAGTGGTTATGAGTATAGAAATGTAAAAAGGGAAATAAAAATAGCAATTTCGTAATAAGAAAATGGTAATTTAGTGTAAAAAAAAGAGGAAATATTTGAGGTGCAGAAGATAGAAAAGGTGGTCTAGAAGAAAGTAAGAGAGAGAATGAAGGCAGGGAGAGAATTATTTTTATTAAAGGTGAATATGTTTCTTAAGTTAGTACATACAGGTAAAAATCCGTATGAAGCCAATTCAGCTCCTGTCAGCGGATTTTATATTTTGAACATGAATCTGTTTTATGCATAGAACAGAAGAGAGGAAGAGGTTAATAATGACACAGAATATCCAGGATAATAATGACACAGAATAACACAGAGTCAATAGGGACTTTTGTAAACAAGGAACATACATCAAAACTGACAAAGATATTGCTAGGGTTTATTACAATGTTATTTAATTTTTCCACAAGATCAAGAGAATTCCGGATGTGTGAATTAGATACAGTAGTGTCAGTTTGGATATTAAGCCCTCTTTTGACTGTTTTCCTCTGTAAAATCAGTTTGCCTTAATAAAGGGTCGGAACAAGACTGAAAGTACTCGGCTATCTCGCTTTTTCATTTTCTCCATCGAGGCAAAAAAACCTTTATTTATACATAGCATCACGTTTTATATACTTCGTGATCAAGTTATTCATCATGAGGGCCACATTGACTTTTACTTTCCTGTTCCCACTGCTGAGCTGCTTCGTCACCTCTTTCTTCAAGTCCTTACTGGCGGCGCACTCTACCAGAATTCACCTGAAATTCCTGAAAAAATACCTGGCGGAACAAGTGTTACTCAAATCATTGCTACCATACCGCATAAGAAGATACGATCAACATACTTTTAACGAATTCTCTTCAATGATATCAAAACGTCACATTGCTGCCGCGAAAATGGAGGAAAAGGAGAAATTTAAAGAACTGGAAAAAGCCCGACATAACTTCAACTGGACAGAAAATTAAACCATCTTATCAACGACAGTGATTGGAACAATAATGCTAGAAGTGATTGTGTGGTGAATTTATCAAGCAAACAAATAAGTGATAATGCAGTGCGTGCATTAGGCTTTGGTTTGTCTTTCTTCATTTGTAACAAACCCTCTATATAAGTTTGAAAAATACTGTGACCTACCACAAAATCATTTAGACATTATCAAAGGCATGACATATAGTGCTACGCATGCCTATCATGAAAATAACTTCCCCGCTCGCTACAGAAAAAGTTTAAAAGAATTGAAGAATGATAATAGCTTACACATTACCAAGGCTGATAAATCCAATAGTTTAGTGGTTCTGGACAAAACTGACTACATATCACGCATGCATACTTTACTAGAAGATGAAATAACTTACAAAAAACTCGCAAAAAATCTGTTGGACCAAGTAATAAAAAACTTTAATATCAATATCAAACAAATTCTTAAAGATAAAAAAGAACTTTTGTGTAAGCTAACATGAAAGTGTCCCTCATTACCTTATTTATATGGCCTAGTCAAAACTCATAAGGAAAACAAACCTATGCGCCCAATTATTAGTACTGTAGGGAATCCAAATTGTTTATAAACTATCTTTAGATCGTTTATCTTACTAAAATTTGCTTAAATCCCCGCTCTAGGAACTGTATCTAATTCACACATCCGGAATTCTATTGATCTTGTGGAAAAATTAAATAGCATTGTACTAAACCCTAGCGATATCTTTGTCAGTTTTGATGTATGTTCCTTGTTTACAAAAGTCCCTATTGACTCTGTGCTAGAATATTTAAGTAATGAACTTGTATTGCATGAATTGCCTATGTCCGTTAGTCACATAATTTCCTTGATTAAGTTATGTATTTGTGATTGCAGATTTATTTTTAATGGAGAATATTACTTACAAATATTTGGTATGGCCATGGGCAACCCTTTATCACCTCTCCTTTCAAACTTATATATGGAATTTTTTGAGAGACAACACCTCCCGAATATCACACTTGTCCCCTTAAAATGGTACCGATATGTCGATGATATCTTAGTAGTCTTACCTGTTGGTATCGATGTAAATGATTTACTGTCTAAATTGAATTATTCAGTGCCATCCATAAAATTCATCCCTTTCCTAGATGTATTAATACATAGAGAATCTTTCCAATGCAAATTCAGTATTTATAGAAAACCCACAAATTTAACATATGTACATTTTTATTCTGGCCACCATCTTAATATTAAAATTTCTATGTTTTTCTTCTATGTTCCTACGAGCTTTGCGTATCACGAGTCCACAATATCTTGGCCAAGAAATAGAATACATAAAAAAGATAGGAAACGATCTCTGCTACCCACCTCATTTAATTGATTTATGGTATCAAAAAGCTCACAAAAAGTTTTAAAGTGTTGCTATTAATGAAAAAGAAATGCCTAAAAATCTACTTAGCTTACCCTACTTTCGTGGATTTGAAACCATAAAATCAATATTTAAATAGTTTAATGTTAATGTGGTGTTCTCTTATAACAATACCATTAAAGATATGCTAATTAAGAATAGTCCCGTAACAAATAACAACATCATTTACAAAATTTCTTGTATGGATTGCCCATCGTTTTATGTTGGTCAGTCAAGTAAAAATTTATGTGTACGTATTAAGCAGCATATGTATTCAGTTAGAACAGCCCAGACTTCAAATGCACTGTTTATCCATCTGAGTGAAAAATCTCATTGTATTAACTGGGGTGATACCTCTAGATCAAATGATTATGTTTCAAGAAATTTACTGGAATCGGCAATTATACAAATTACTAATAAAAACAACCTAAATCTTAGTCTGGGAATGTATCATTTGGAGCCATATATTTGTAGATGTATATGAAGGACCTTAAAATAAATGAACTACTAATAAATCAGTCCCACATGTATATAGTTATTATTTCTCTCTCTCTCTCTCTCTCTCTCTCTCTCTCTCTCTTTCTCTTTCTCTCTCTCCCTCTCTCTCTCTCTCTCTCTCTGGTTCGATATTCTCTCTCCCTCTTTCTCTTGCTCGATATATATATTATATATATATATATATTATAGATATATATATATATATATATATATATATATATATATATCTTTATATTTTCTTTCCTCTTTTCATTAATAATAATTTTTGGGGAAAATTTGTGTAAATTTCATGATAATAAGTTGTATATGCTTCCCTGTTTTTTTTTTTCAAAATGTACTGTTTTCTGAAAGAATAACCTGTTTACCGCATGTGTATCCTTCAAGGTGTGGCTACCCTCAGGCGTTTCCTCGTTTCTGTAGAGTGAAATCGACCTAATTGCTAATCTTGTAGTGTCAGTTTGGATGTTAAGCTTTCGTTTGACTATGTTTTCCTCTGTAAAATCAGTTTGCCTTAGTAAAGGGTCGGAACAAGACCGAAAGTACTCGGCAATCTCCCTATTTCATTTTTTCTTTGTGGCAAAAAAACCTTTATTTATACATAGCATCACGTTTTATATACTTCGTGATCAAGTTTTCATATCTATATATATATATATATATATATATATTATATATATATATATCTATATATATATATATATACATATATATACAAAGTATATATAAGATATATATATATCTATATATATTATATATATAAATCTCCGAGCTGTTTGGGAAGACTGAACAACAACCAATTAACTCTCTCTCTCTCTCTCTCTCTGTCTCATGTTAAGATAGTTGCTTCAGTTACATTGCCCACCATTTTTTACATCTATATTTCACCACATCTCACCCTTATTCCTATTCGGGCTGAGCTTGGACTAAATAGGCACTAGGATTGTCCCTCTTCATCCCAGTGATCTTAAAAACTATGGATTAGACACTAATATGCATAATTTTGGAAATCATATTTTTACCTTTCTCACCCCCCATTCCTATTGGGGCTGAACTTGGTCTTAGAGGACATTGGGAGTGTCACTATTTATCTCAGCGACCTTTAAAGCTATGGATTAGACTAATTTTTGTAGATTTCCATTATTTTTAGATGTAATCACCCTCCCACCCCCTCTCACCCCCCTTTCTATCGGGGCTAACTTGGACTTAAAGGATATTTGAAGTGTCACTATTCATCTCAGCAACCTTGAAAACTATAAATTGGGCACTAATATCTGTCATTGTCGGTTATTTTGCATATAATCACATTCCCACCCTTTCTTACTCCCCCCCCCCCCCACCCCCCCCCCCCCACTTCCTATTGGGGCTGAACAGGGACTTGAAGGGCACAGGGAGTGTCCCTGTTCATCCCAGCAATCTTAAAGACTATGGATTAGACACTAATATGCATCATTTTTGGAATTTTATTTTTACCCATCCTCACCTCCCATTCCTATTGCGGTTGAACTTGGACTTAAAGGACATTGGGAGTGTCACTATTCATCTCAGCGAATTTTAAAGCTATGGATTAGACACTCATATTTATAGTTTTCCTTTATTTTTTAGATGTAATCACCTTCCCACCCCCTTCTCACGCCTTTCTATCAGGGCTAAACTTGGAATTAAAGGATATTTCAAGTGTCACTATTCATCTCAACGACCTTGAAAACTATAAATCAGGCACTAATATCTGTCATTGTTGGTTAATTTTACATGTAATTGCAATCCTACCCCTTCCTACCCCCCTTTCCTATTGGTGATGAACTTGGACTTGAAGGCCACTGGGAGTGTCACTGTTCATCACAGCAACCTTAAAAACCATGGATTAGACTCTAATGTATGTATGTATCTGTCATTATACATACATACATTTATATATATGTATATATATATATATATATATATATATATATCATATATATATATATATATATATATGTATATATATATACATATATATGTATATATGTATCTGTCCTTATACATACATACATCTATATATATATATATATATATATATATATATATATATATATATATATATATGTATGTGTGTGTGTGAGTATGTATCTATGTACATCTCTGAGTGAAGAAAATTGATATGGAACATGTCTCCCACAAATAAATCCTATCCGTATATGTTTTCTCCCACATTTTTCCGCTCCACCTGGACAGACCGAAATGTTTACAGAAGCCGATATGGATATTCAATATGGCCTCTGGCACTCTGTCATCTCTTTCCTTTCTCTCCAGAACGCATCTTTATCGGTCTCTTTAAAGTTACATCGCTAGTATTGTTCCTCAGTCTGTTAAAATTATTATTGCTGTAATTTAGGCTTTTAATTATCGGGACTAAGACCATTACTATAGATAATTAACAAGCAAAAAACATGTAGAAGTTATTTCGACGAAATCGAGTCTTCTGTACAGCGTATAATGCTGTATGAAACTTTCAGCCATGGTCCATGAAATTCCGCCGCTGCCCATGAACCTTTCAGCCACGGCCTAGTGGTGGCCTGTGTTGTTGGCACGAATAACGGTGCCAGACTAACGATCACTGCTAAATTTAATCTTAAACAAAATTAAATCTACTGAGGCTACTGTATGTTGATTGGAGGGTGGATGATCAACATACTAATTTGCGGCCCTGTAGCCTCAGTAATTTTTAATATCTGAGGGCGGATAGATTAAGTGAGGACAGACAGATAAATAGCCGTTTCAATAATAATCTTCAGAAAGCTGAAAACAGAAAAATGAAAACGAGTGTTAGGTCAAACAGTGCCGTGTGGAGCACCTCTCCAAAACAAATAGGAAATCTGCTTTCTAGGAAAAGATCAGATCTTTAAATGCTTCTCGTGTGAATTTCGACAAAAAAGTTCTCGTTGATATATAAAAAATCACATCCGAAAAAAGAATAAAAAACAAGCTATAAAATGTGTATCGTGTTTAGGGAAACAATTTTCTATACACTCCTAACTTATGTTCTATTACCCATAAAGGGCCTTGAATTTTTTTGACAGCGGTTTTAGACGTATCTTAATTGTGGCTCTTAGTTGTTTTGTAATTACAATGATATTGTCAATATCATACTATTTTGTTGGAGTTATCGTAAAAAAAAAAACTGAAGCTGCTGCAACGCTTAATTTGCTGCTGTTGTGGATGGTGGCTTCTGTAGCGATATTGGTCATCGGTATATTATTTATAAAACAATGAGAATTTTATATGTATAGTGAATTAAACATTGCCAACTGCGTAATAATATTTTAATGCTGCGTAGGATATAGATACAGAGGATAAAAGTAATAAAAAGAAATATATCAAGCGTCTGTGATCTAATAAAGGAAGTCAGAGGGAATGTGTGTTTATCAGCAGATTCGTTTACCACCTGGTCATACTTCTAGAGTAAATGTTCGGGCTCAGAAAAAAACCGTTCGTAACTTGTTCTCTCTCTCTCTCTCTCTCTCTCTCTCTCTCTCTCTCTCTCTCTCTCTCTCATTTAGACAAAAACTGCATCCAGATATTTCATATTTCGTAATCAGAATCCCACATCAAAAGCAGAGATGCTAAATATGAAGACCTACAGACTTTGGACCCAAAATTTGAAGAAAGAAAAAAAAACTTTGTACATTAGATTACGAATGAGTTTAAAGTTTTGGGAAAGAAAAGTCAAGGAAATATGAGCAACATTCGTACAGTATAAACTACAGAGGCAATCCTTTACTCTTTTTACATCGAAATAATTTTCACGATATCTTTCTACGATTCTCCCTTCACCTCTGAATGGAGACATTTTTCTTTTTATTTAATGGGATAAACTTTATAACTTGCTTTCATTCGACATTTTACCTTCGCCAGCGGACAATATTTTTTTTCATTCGCCTCACTATGCGTGTCTGTGCGTATGCGTGTTAGCTGGATAATAAGGATCGAGTGTACGTTTCTTCATGAAGGTCACCATGCATTGAGTGATTGGTTGATTTATTAGATTTGGACTGTTGAGTCAGTTAATGGGGCACTCTCTGCCCTTCAGCGCTTAAAGCCGGCCACACACGTGCAGTTTTAACTGACAGTTATGACTGTTCAGTTATAACTGACACAGTTTAAACTGAAGTCAGTTAAAAATGACTGTTTACGCTTTTTAGTTTTATTTTTTTCTATTTGTTTGTAGCATTACAAAGAATACACCGAGAGCGGCAAGATCGTATTCCTCGGAATCCATGGTAAAAACTGAGGGATTGAACTGTGTGGTGTGTGTGTGTGTGTATTTCAGTTTTAACTGGGACGTCAAGTTTTTTAACTGTGTCAAGTTATAACTGAACAGTCATAACTGTCAGTTAAAACTGCACGTGTGTTGCCGGCTTTGCATTTGTCTCAGTTTAACTGTACAGTTTTGTTGAACTGACGAAATGAGCAACTGAGATACCCACACACGTGCTGTTTTAACTGACAGTTATAACCTGACAGTTATAACTGTCAGTTCAAAAGACGCACGGTGTTGGCCGGCGTTAAGAAAACAAGATGGAGTTGGGTGGTTAGATAGCAAACAAGCTAAAGAAATTCTGAAATTAACGGAAACTCGGTTGCACTAAGAAACAACAGTTAGAGAGGTTGAACAACACTATTGAAGGAATGAAGCCGGGAAAGGAGGTAGAGTTCAAAGCTAAAAGGGTATATGCAGCTAGGGGTCGAAGGGACGCTGCAAACACCCTTCAGTAAGGTCTACCAGGAACTCGGCACCATCCTAAGTCAGGCCACCATGGCCTAGGTAAGATAAGGTTAAGGAAAGGTTTGGTTAGGATTAATTAAAGTTTTCTTCAAAATAAGAGAAAATAGTTATGTCCTCCCCCCGCCCGCCACCCGCCGCCACCCTGCCTCATTCTGTGATGGATCCTAATCTTATTTTATAGCTGAAGGCGAAGAGGATATAACGTTAGTAAAGAAAACCGAGGTATAAAAACTAGAATGAAGTAGAACTTTAGGCTGAAATATGACTAAGATCGACCCCAGTTCTAATTTACTTACAACTAATTATACTTTATCTGTTAATAAAATCTAGCTTTTTAAAGAACATGATTAGTGAAGCTTTTATGAAAAGAAAAGGTTTAATTAATTGTATATAAATTAGAATTGGGAAATATTTTGGTCAGGCTAAGGTGGTTCTACTTCTTTTAATAGGCACTATGAGCTATGGCAGGGAGAAAAACCGGACCTCGTCGAAACAGTAGGCTGGTACGAGGCCGCCTTGATTGAGGATTACCTTGATGCCTATACGATGATGGTATAGAAAATAAGAGGTTATTACATTGTAGAGAGGTATGGCTGTCTAAAAATTGGAGCCCAAATAGGAGAAACATAAATTAATTTTGTGTGATGCTTTTAGTTAACTAGTATTTACTACAAGCTTTCTACAGGTTATTTTAAATACCAGATAAGTGTAAGGGATTCATTGGAGGGGAGAATGAGCAACATCCATTTGGTTAACTTCCATTTAATTTAAGGAAATAACAATCTGTTATATTTTAGTTTTTGTCTTTCGTCTTATTGTGAACGGTAAAATTAATGGAAATGCTACATCAGTTATTTTATTGTGGCTTTCCAGCCACAATAACATAACTTCATTGTTTTTGTTAGTAGTGATATTTTTCCTGTAACTTGCACGGACAATTAACTTATCTAGGTCTTTTTGTATTTTCTTGAGGGGAAGATTGTAAAAAGTCGATTTTCTTCGTTTACTGGCGGCTTTTTTTCTCTCACTACACACATACAAACACAATTACACACACACACACACACACACAGACACACGCACACACACACACACACACACACACACACACACACACATATATATATATATATATATATATATATATATATATATATATATATATATAGTCACTTTGAGATGAATGGTTCTAATTTGGGCCTAAGCATGGAGCACAATATGACTAAGTTTGCCACTTACCAGTGAAGAGAAAAGTGAGATCCTTTGTGAATTTAAATTATCAACAACTGTTGCCTACGGGTATGAGGTAAACTTGCAATGTCCACTAAAATACATGTAATTCACTACAGTAGCAGGTCACAAACACAAAGCAATGTGCTACAACACTGCAGTTATACACACTGAACCAACTAGTTAAATTCATTAAGTCAGAATTGAAAAGGGATCAAGATGCTTGCAAAGGATGGTAAAAGGGGTAAACCATAGCACATTCTTCACACTGGGTCTTGGAATGCTTGA
>NC_087210.1:65940993-66005993 GCF_015104395.2 Macrobrachium nipponense
CGTTATCATCTTTCAAGGACTGAGTTCATCTGGAAATAAATTGTTATACAAATTCACTGGGTTTGTAAAACCTTCCATGAAGTTTTGAAACAAACTTCTGAATGTGAGAGAGTTCGGAAATCTAGTATATGCTACATGTGGTTTGCATTACAAGAGACTTCAGTAGAGAATCTGCCTCAACTTGTTGTGCTTTATACAATCGATAAGTTCGTCCACCTTTTTAATTCAGGAAATATGATAGATGATGAGGAGAGAGAGAGAGAGAGAGAGAGAGAGAGAGAGAGAGAGAGAGAGAGAGAGAGATGGGTTAAATTTTTATAGTAAGAGAAAAAAGCAACGGAAGAAAGATGTAAATTAGTCACAGCGAGAGAAGGAGAGATAGAAAGAAATAGAGGGAGAAAATGAGAGAGACAGAGAGAGGGGGGGCGGGATGGAGGACGATAACGCTGAAGAGAGAGAGAGAGAATGGGAGGGGGGGATGGAGGACGATAACGCTGAAGAGAGAGAGAGAGAGAGGTGAACGAAGAATACAGAGGGGGTGGAAGACGATACGGCTGAAGAGAGAGAGAGAGAGAGAGAGAGAGAGAGAGAGAGAGAGAGAGAATATTTCTGTTCTTTATCTTGGTCACCTGCACAATGCCATTTATTAACGTTAGAGAATTCCCAGGATATTCCGGAGTCACGCCACTGAACCATAAAACAATGTTTTTACTTCTACGAGTAAACTTACGTTTATTCTATTAGAAACTTCTATTCTAGCACAAGCATTTCATTAACCCCTTGTGTCATATTACAGTAGGAAAACGATCGTGGCGTGACAACTGATGAAAATCCAATATAATTAGGAAAGCATAAATAAAAAAAAAAATGGTTCGACGTTGTCAAATGAAATAAAGGAAAAAGAAGATAAGACGAACTCATTAGATGAATAAATATACTCAGATCCTTCAAAATGGGATGTGAAATTCATGTATGGAGAAAGCAATACTGAATGATGAATATATAAAAAAATTGGGAATAATGTGTGGAATTTTATTGAAACGATAAATTTTACTTTTAAAATTTCCACGTATTTACAAAGCAAGTAGTGTTGTTTAAAAAGTAATACGTTAACACTCTTGGTTTAAAAAATATGCGAGATTACCATTAAAATATACAGCACATTGAAGAACCCATGCCAGAAATGTTTTCCTGTAGAAAACAACCGATCATTGAATATTTAATATTCCTCAACTTAGTCTCTGTCTTTTTTCAGTTAGTAAAGAAGATTTTAGAAATTGTATATGGCCATCACATCTAGAGTCAGGTGAGGCACTTTACACAGTACTCGAAATTGAGTTTCTTGAATCTGAGAAGAAACTAAGCTTTGATTAATTCGTCTTTAATGAAGCTCTAACTAGACGAGCGCCATTCGTTCTCGAAATGCTACGACTGTAGGTGACAAGGAAACGGAAGGATCTAAGTAAGATTATAAGTACTTGTGTGTTTTCATAAGTTTGGAAACAGATACCTCTATTATATACCAAGATTGCCTCCTAGGAAGTAACATTGGGTTCTTAAGTATCCGGGATTCAGCTCTTCATTGATTACAGTTCATTAAACGCTACGTTGTATAAGGATATGTGCTGTCCAAATTAATGGTTGCAATACCAAGTCTCAATTTATTTGGACATAAAATATACTTTATCATTGCATATTACGCACAAGATCATTACTTTGAGTTTATTAAGGATACTGTATGACCAAGATAGCTTCTATAATTCGACTTGAGTGCTCGTAATACTACAATTTACATTACATCAATATGATAATATTTATGCAGTGTAGTATGTTAATAGTGAGCTTCACTCCTTAAACACGTTTCCCATCTATTGTGTCGATCCTAGATGTATAGGTTGATTATCTATAGTTAGAATAGTTAGAAAGTCACGGATGTTTGATAACCTGTATTTGAAGTACGTTATATAGCATAATGAGCTGTTTATCGCGATGAATCACTACCTCTTTTCTAATCATCGTTCATCCACAACTTGTCTCCTCGGTAAAACTGTTTTTTTACATATAAATTAGTGCAGAGCCTCATTACGCATATTAATATAACTGAAAAAATAAGCATATCGTTCCCTAAGGCAAAAGTGAGTTAACTTTTCAAAAGCTCCCTTTCTACCTTTCTAAACTTAAATTCTAAGCAGTATAGTTACTTGGAAGAGTAGTATAGTTTATATTTCAATGATTATTTAATTTATTCTTATAGCCTTGGCAAATACTGTGTACTTTTAGTTAATTTAATATATTTTCCCAGGACAGGCACTAAATTTTCGAAAAAAAGTTAAATATATTGAAATTTTCTCCACAGGTAAGAAAGAACGCTATGCTGTCATCAGCGGGGTGTTAGTCTAACACATAAACGGATAGTTTATGTATTGATTTTCTGTCTTTTTTTGTGACGATTTGCTTTCAGAATATATAAAAATGGCTTTTTCACAATCTAGTCTTTCAGTCGGAATATTCCTAGGATTTAGTTAATCACGAAGTAATCGCCTGTCATTTTCTGTGAAGTACCTGACCCTTTTGCCGTTTTTTTTTTTTTTTTTTTCTCCAGAAGGACTTTTCTTTCGCAGTGCAGATCTTTCAACTGCCCTCTTTGTCTTTATTGGCTCTTGTCTTTTTATTTTTTTTATATACGGATAATTAGTTTGGTGCTTTCTCCTTGTTTATTTTGCCCTTTGTCATCCTTCACATCCATTTGATTAGCTTTTCACCTGATTTTCTGAACCAGTAATAAAATCAAAACAATCCTATTATGAACATTGATTTGGGTTGATAGTTACAATTTAATACTATTATTTGGTCAATCATTGTTCAATTCATACCACACAGGTTAACAATGGACTTCAAATGATCAGATACCGATTTTCTCTTTTTGAATATATAGCTTATATTAACAATTATTCTGAGTTTTGTTTCAGTACAAAAGCAAGAATATCTTGAAATATTTGTTCACTGAAATATTTCTCTTCTGTTTCATGACGGATTTACCGTTCCCAGTTTATAATATTAAAAAGTGAATGTCAGCGAATAGAGGAATATAACTTTATTCACTGCAATGTCAAACATTTGGTAGAAAACTTTCCACAAAATAGAAATATTGATTTCCGTCGAATTACCCAATACGTCGCTATACCCTGAATTTTCTTCTCAGTTATAATAGTAATTTAATCGCCTTCCCCTCCCCCTCCTCTTCCCTCCCTTTTACTCTTCCCTCCCCCTCCCTTCCCCTTTCACTCTTCTCTCCCGTACTTGATGCTTTCTCGCCATTCTAAATACCGTGATACTTAGACTGACGTTCAGATTGAAGTAGAAATAAATAATGATTTTGTTCATTTAGAGGCGACTTTGAAAATGTGCGGTCATTGTTGTAATCGGTGCTTTCTTAAACATGTCAGAGTACATCTAAATTAAGTGGGGTTTTCTTTAGCAATTGTTTGAAGGTGGTTTTCTGAAATAATTGAAGAAGGACAATTATCACGGCATGTTCTGGAATATTTTATGGCAGATTTCGATCTGGGTCATAGCTTTTACATATTAGTAATGTCTTTTTGTCTTCTAAACTGATACAAAACGTGGGGGATGATGCTCGGTTCACTACAGGTATGTCAATTCGAACTTGAGTAGTAATAGAAGCGGAATACTTAATAACTAACCTAAATACGGATGCCAGTATCAGATAAAATGAAATATTACTTGTTGGTTTTACTCAAGCGTTTTTGTTGTGTTTATTTATATACCCAAACAGTTATTTTATTAGGTGAACTACATACATTACTTGAGGAAATACAGGTTTGATAATGTGACCATTTGATCCATTACTCTTATGACAAGGAATCCTTCATATCTTTTTCATTTTTATGTGCATTTCTTTTATAAAAGCTTTATGGATGACATTTATTACACATCATTTCCACATCGCCGAGACTATGTGAAGGAAAATCCATCATCATGACTCATAAAAATCATTGCCCAATACCGAAGTAATAATGGATACCTGTGCATTAGTTAATTAGGCAGTAAAAGCACCTACGCTGGTAGTTAATGCGTATTCAAAATGTAAAGGCTGAAGACATCAGTAAAAATGACTTCGATTTTCCTGTTTTGTATTTCCACTGAATATTCAGTATTTACAGCATGTTACCAAATAAATATCAGAAATATCAGCATTAACAGCATTTTTTCCTTCTGGTCAGTTTCATCCTTTTCCTTTAAAAGAAATGGCAATTGTTATTTTGACTGTTATTACTGGATGTCATAATCGCATGTTGAAACATACTCCTCTTAGCAACGATTATCACCAATTTTCAATTATTATTTTACAATCTCCAGTTGCCCTAGGATAATCAAAAGAGTTTTTAAGTGAAGAT
Organism: Macrobrachium nipponense; assembly: GCF_015104395.2. NCBI lineage: Eukaryota > Metazoa > Arthropoda > Malacostraca > Decapoda > Palaemonidae > Macrobrachium > Macrobrachium nipponense. Next base: position 65,945,412 of record NC_087210.1, read on the forward strand.
GGTCTGTGATATTTTAATCATTAATAAGCGTTCGAGATCTACATTACCGTTATCCACGTTTTTAGCTTTCAAGTTTATTTACTAATTTGTGCAGTGTACTCATGTCATTCAGATTATGTTGCACGAAGTTTACCTGTACTGTTGGGCTAGAATGACAATCAAAATTAACTCCTTTGTCTTTACGAAAATATCAACGAAAGCAATCAGAGGTGTTTTTTTTTTTTTTTTTTTTTACTCTTACGTTTAAATAGCCGAACACCATTGTGAGATTTGCGGCGTAAATTATGTGTTCATGCTTTGTCCCCTTGTATTGGTTTGATAAGCAATGAATTCTGATAAAAACTTACATAGAAAGTGCTCTTTGAGTTCCAGATCAGTACCCTGAACTTTCTTTGACTGAGGTATTCCATATCATTTGTTTAGTTAGACGATACATATGGGGTTATGAAATCGTTGGTTATGCATATTATGACAGAACATGAATTGGTAAGAAAGCTGGAAGTTGTTTTCAGACTGTCAACATATTTGATTAATCTTACGTAATGAATATTGATTAGACTAAATTCATGGCATAACCATATTATGGAAGAGAAAGCCGTCCTCAAATAATTCGAATACCAAAACCACTACCCAGTCTAACTAGGTCACGTATATATATATTTTATTATACTGAGCATCCACCTGGTAATTTGGATTAATTCTGCAAGTTCTGTTTTGATACATCACAAATTATTATTGCCAGATTCGATGAAAAGAGTTTGTGCGGCCTCTAAATTAATTTACGAGACTGTTACACATATGCCAACTATTATTTTCTCGCTCCTGAATTTTGTTAAAATATCAATTCTTGCGCTATCTCTTTTGCATTGGAGAGATTATTATCCTCGAATATTTCACTATATCCAAGGTTTCAAAGAGAGTTAATTGTCGTAATGGGATGATGAAGTTTTTCACATGCTTTTTTTTTTTTTTTTTTTTTTTTTTGTTCCTTGACATTGTTGTTTATAATTTTCCTTATTAATGCCATTTTGGTGCATAGGATATTGGCCTCGATCGCTTGTTACTTATTGTTTTAACTGTTCTTTTGCAATTAATGGTGCTGATGTAAAGATTTATATATATATATATTATATATATATATAGATATATATATGTATATATATATATATATATATATATATAAATTATATATTATATATATATATATCTATATATATATATATAATTATATATATATCAATAGATATATATATATATATATAATCATAAATCTAAGGTATTAGTTCTTTCATGAATTTATGAACCTTCGGAGTTTATTACAACGTACAGCTTTTTTATTTTGATAATGTTAAGGTGTTATGGTTATTTTTCACATTCTATCCAGTTTTATGTATCGATTTGATTAAGGTCTCAACGGTTCACAGCGAGGTAGCAAGAATAAGAAATATTATTATTATTATTTTTTTTTAACAAACTAACATTTATGTTTGACATAGTTAATGTTTAAGAAAATATTCACTTGATCTCCTAGCTTTAATTGTTATCCATTTCCCGATAAGAAGCTGAAAAAACAGTATATATATTATGCAGTTTGTGGTCTTGTTCCTGTGCCAAGACGTCTTCCAATTGTACCTAAGGGCAGCCAGTAGTCTGTTGAAAATATTGGATGGTGGGTGAAATGACTAGATTTTTAAGTGCGGGGAGATCATTCATTCATTCATTGTATAGAATGGGAAATGTTTAACGGATATATAGATGTATGTGTGTGTGTGCGTACAACTAAAATTTCGTTATAAGTAATAGTGTCCAAATCGTTGTCGCATGTTAACGTCTATCCCATCCTTCTTAAATTGCGTTCAGCATTACCGATTGAATTACTATATTGAAATGAAAACGCTCCTTTTGAGTAATTAGGTCGTCGTTAAATTGATTCAACCAAAAGGTTTACCAACAACTGTTCCCCTTCTTAGTTTTCTATAATATAAACTAATGAGATGGCTATATCTCTGCCCGTCCACTGATCTTAAAAAACTACTGAGGCTAGAGAGCTGCAAATTGGTAAGTTGATCATCCACCCTCCAATGATCAAACATACCAAATTACAGCTCTCTAGCCTCTGTAGCTTTTGATTAGTTTTCTGTAAAAAAAAAAAAAAAAAACTATTGAGATTGCTATTTCTCCGTCTGTCCGAACTTATCCTGCCCCACCTAAAATCTTAAATACTACTAAGGCAAGATGACTTCTAATTAGTATTTTTATCGTATACCCTCGAATCATCAAACACACCAAATTGCAACCCTCTAGGATCAGTAGTTTTATATTATTTAAGATTAAAGTTAGTCTTGATCGTTGGTCTGGCACCGCTGAAGGTGCCAATAACACGGGCCACCACCGGGCGGTGGGTGAAAGTTTAATGGGCCGTGGCTGAGAGTTTCATACAGCATTACACCGTGTGCAGAAAACTCGATTGCGCGGTGCATTTCTTACTTGATTTTCATGAGAAGGATGAAGCCAAAAATGTCATTACCTTCTCTGTCCCAGACGTGAAGAAGGAATAATATACAAAGATAAAGAGAGTTTTTCTTACAGCGAATACTAGCATAGTTAATGATGCTACCGTTGCCTGAAAGGAATGAATATGTATACAGTATATATTCAATCAGTATTTTCGTGAAGTGACCATAAATGATTGTAGCATACCAGGAGTTGAAGTAATACTTTTCGAATCGGATTTCGTATGTACCACCTTTCTTTCACTTATACATACACATATATATATTATATTATATAGTATATATATATATATATATAAGATATACTATATATATAGATATAATATATATATATATATACGCATGTATGTATGTATAACTGTAGTTTTCTCCCATGATAGAAAGATCGAAGTTGATTATCTATTATAACTTTCTCACCTTTCTCACCAGACGCCAGGTAGGCCTCTAGGCCTGTCAGTCGTCCTGCTTCAGGAACTGTCTCCATTCGTGGCGATCATCATAAAGCCTCATCTCATCAACCTTCCGCAAACTGGAGCCTCTCCTTTCTACTCCTCTCTCTATGTTTTGTAGCCATCTCATTTTTGGTCTTCCTACCGGCCTCCTTCCTTCCGGTGTCCATTCCAAAAACCTTATAGGATATCGCTCCTCCTCCATTCGTTTGGTGTGTCCAGACCATCTAAGCTGTCCTCTCCCCACAATATCTAGTATCCCCTCCATTCCCAGTTCTCTTCTAATGTCTTCATTTCGTAGCCTATCCAGTCTTGTTACACCTTTTATGAGTCTTAGGGCTTTCATTTCAACTGCTTGAAGTTGGCTTGTAGTTCTTGATGTTAATGTCCATGATTCATGGCCATAAGTCAATATTGGTCTTAAAATAGAGAGGTATATTATGGTTTTCACTTGGCGAGGTATATTTCTGTCTTTCATTAGTGGGTAGAGCAGATACAGATTGTTACTAAATTTCTGTATTCGGGTAGTTATTTCCAGTTTTGAAGCGTTTTGGTCATTAAACTCTACTCCTAAGTATTTGAAATTTCTACACTGTTGCAATGTCTGACCTTCTAATTCTACATCTACGTTACTTGTTGTTCGTGATAGGTGCATGATCTCTGTCTTATTCTTGTTGATCCGCATTCCTTTAGCTATTAAGATTGCGTTCCAGTTGTTGACGTTTTCTTGGAGAGATTCTGCTCTGGGGGCTATCATTGCATGGTCATCTGCATACATAAGATTGATGGTCATATCTGCAGCTTTATCCTCACCCACCTAGTTCCCTCATACATTTCTCAGGGATTCCATAGTAAGGGCCTTTTAGGGCATCCCATATTTTCATTGTTGGTACTCTATCAAAAGCTTTTTCTAGTTCTATAAAAGCAATATATCCGTCCCTGTCCCATTCCCAGCTCTTTTCAAATATCTTGAGGGAGAAAATCATATCAGTTGTCCCTCTTCCTGGTCGAAAACCGTTTTGCCATTCACCCAGCTTTGGTTCAACATATCCTCTCAATCTAGTTTCAAGCATTCTTTCATATACTTTAAAAGCATGTGGCATTAGGGATATTCCTCTATAATTGCTGCAATTTGTCTTGTCACCTTTTCTATAGATTGGATATACTAGATCTCTTTTCCAGTCTTCAGGTGGCATTTGCCCATTCCAGAGTATGTCTATTAGCTCTAGTAGCCAGATGACTCCATCCTCCCCCATGTTTTTAAGGAGTTCTGCAGGTATTGTATCGACTCCAGGGGCCTTACCATTTCTCATCCTCTTGAGGGCATTTTTTACCTCCAGTGTTGTTATGTCAGGTTCTGCATCCCCAACCACATCAAATTCTACATGCTCTTCAAGGTCATTGTTTTCGTTTAGTAGTGTTTCAAAGTGGTGTTTCCATACTAATTCAATTTCTCGGGGTTCGGTTAAAATTGTCCCTTCCATAGGGTCTTTGATTACGTAAGTGGGTGGTTGGCTTCCCTTTCTATAGTTTTGGGCAGTGCTATATATGAGTTTTCTGGTACCTTGGAGATCATTTCCCAGATCTTCTCCTATTCTTTCCCATGTTTCTCTTTTTGTTTGAGCTTTTATTCTTTCTGTTTCTCTCGAGGCTTCTTTATAGTTATTGTGATCTTCCAAGTTCAAAGTTTTCATCCATTTTCTGAAGAGTTTCATTTTGTTTGCAACAGCGGCCTTTAGTGTGGGGGTCCACCAAGCAGTTTGTTTTTTCCTCCTACCTCGAACTCTTTTTTTCTGCACTGTATTATTAGCAGCACCCACTACAGCCATTTTAAAGTTTCTCCATTTTTCATTTGGGTCATTGCTCTCCTGTTGCATTTGTTTAGCTCTACTTATTTCGTTTTGATATCTAACTAAGCACTCCTCTTCTCTCATATTCTCTAGAATAAATCTTTCTCTCACTTTGGCTTTTAATTGGTTTGGGTTTCGCCATCTTTAATTTAATTAAGAGAAGCCTGCGATCTGAATCGAATGACACAGAAGGGATGCTTTTTACATCTCTGACCATATTTTTGTTATTTGTTATTGCCAAATCAATCATTGATTTTTCAGTATATGCTCCTAAAGCCGAATTCCATCGGTACCACGTCCACTTGTGGCTGTCTCTATGATTATAGAAAGAGTTCATAATGGACATCTGGTTTAGTATGCAAAAATCAATTATGTTTTCTGCTTCTCTATTTCTGTCTCCAATGCTAAATACTCCCAATATGGTCTCTATGCCTGTCCTGTCTTGCCCAATATGTCCATTCATATCTCCAATTATTAGTGTATTCTCTACATGTGGGACAGAATCTTTTACTTCTTGTAGATGTTTGTAGGGCTTGGAATGAAATCGTGGCCGAGACAGACGCGTTTGTCATTCAAAATTTCCGTTGGGTATAAGTTTCCCTCGGGTATGGTGAATTCGATATTTAAATAATATTTGTGGCTTAATATTTGGGAATATGAAAAGGTCACACGTGTGTGTGATAGTAATACATTACACATACCCATATATAATACAATATAATATAATATATTTATTATTTATTATATATATCATATAGTAAATATAAACAATATAATATTAGTCAAGAACAAAATTTTACTTTGCTTTATTTAACGGTGAGTATTTCAATTAACGGGCTTCGTTTCGGTTCAGTCATTCGGACGTTATTACCTGCTAACGTCAGATTAATAACGTTAATTCAGAACTCGTCCTATTTTCCGATAAAAATTCCGAAAATGAGACTCAACACGGAAACTAATAAAGGCTGGCTTTTGTGGTAGTCATGGTGGTTTGGAGCTGCTGTTTTGTTGACAAAAACTACGTCTGTGTAAATATATGTAAAATGTAGGTTAATGTACTACATTTGAACAATTTTTATGAAACCATTTTGCATTACATTTTTTTATTTTCCCATTTTTATTGGGACTTTAAACGCCATTTACATATAAAAACCATACATGATGCATCAAGCTAAAGCTGAGCACTTTACCTTTGCAACGATGACCTAATAATAAAAATATGTTTACAAATAAGAAAGTTCCCGGTTTTCTTCAAGTATCAGTTTATGCGCTTCTAGTCATGCACTAGTTATTATTGGGACTTCAAAGGACATTTACATAGATATAAAAAACTATATATCAAATTAAAGCTGAAAACTTTACCTTCACAACAATGCCTTAATAAAAAGTAAATATCGTAACAAATAAGAAAGTTATTGAGGGTTCCGTGAGATCAGAGTTTTCCGGACAATAACACTGATCTGCGACGTACATTTCATTGCCGTCAAGATTTTATAGTTTCATGTAGAGTTCTCCAAAACAGGAGGAAATTAATGTACGTCGTCATTTTACGATAGGCTTTGTGACATTTCACTAATGCAACACTTACTCAAAAAAATTTTTTTAAGTAACCCTAGTAGTATGCTAAAAGGCAAAAGTTCATTATAATTTTAAATGAACCCTATGTTTTATTTATCTGCAAACAGTTGTGTAATTTAGTATTCATATGAAAATAACAGTGTATTTCCTTTGCGCAAAGCCCCTGAAACCAGTCATCCTAATTTTGATAGTACCTAAATGCCTTTAAGTAAAAATTCCAAAATTAGTTATACTATTCAGATATGCCATAGAAATTTTCATTATTCCATATATGAGAGAGAGAGAGAGAGAGAGAGAGCGAGAGAGAGAGAGAGAGAGAGAAAGAAAGGGGGGCGGGTAGAGTTGGTGGGGTGGGGTTGGGGGTGGTGGTGAGTGGAGAAGGGTGTTCTTAAAATCTTAATGAGCTCGTTGTCTTCGCTTCATATGCTGTATATTATTTCAGGAATCAACGATAAGCCCAGCTTATTCGCTTTTAACCCTGGATAGGTTTCACTACTTTGGTACCCCTTTAAAGGTTGCGTGGGGTCGAGCTCGAGCTGAGCACCCAGATAAATTTGTGAAAATTCAAAAATTGTAGCTATGCTGTACATTTTAATTTCTAAAATCAATTTCACCATTGCTGAACACTACTGAAAATATAAATCGTACCCATCTTCAAATTAAATATTTATTACAAATATATTAAAAAAATAAGTATATACAAAAAATAATCTATGAAAATAATTTTTAAAAATAGAAAATACACTATATGCACACAAAATTTGAGGGAATCCTTCCTAAATCTACTATTCACAATATGTGACTGCCAGAAAATGTGTCGGAACCATAAAGGTCAAAATCAGAAAAAATAAAAAAAGGGTATTTTTTGGGAAAAAAAAAAAAAAAAAAAAAAATCCCATTTTTTTTGCTACCTAAATGAAATAGGAAGTGGCTAATTTTTTTATAGAATAAATCCATATTATCCTAGAACGGAACTACGTAAAAAGATCTGCACTAAGATGCAATGTACTGTTTTATCGGAAATGTTATTTCTCTCTCTCTCTCTCTCTCTCTCTCTCTCTCTCTCTCTCTCAAATAATATTTTATGAAAATATTTACAAAAAATACAAAATACTCTATATACACACAAAAATTGAGGGAATCCTTCCTGAAACTACTATTTACAATATGTGACTGCCAGAAAAGGTGTCGTACCCATAGAGGTCAAAATCAGAAAAAGTAAAAAAAAAAAGGGTATGTTTTTGGCCCAAAAAATTGTCAAAATTTCATGAATTATTTTGGTACCTAAATGAAATAGGAAGTGGCTATTTTTTTTTATAGTATAAACTCATATTATCCTAGAATGGAATTATATAAAAAGATCTGCACTTAGATGTGATATACTGTCATATCAGAAATGTTATTTTCTTTCTCTCTCTCTCTCTCTCTCTCTCTCTCTCTCTCTCTCTCTCTCTCTCTCTACAGTGTGTCATGATTTATTGACATAAGCTGATATAATCTGTCACCAGTAAGGCGCAGACCCACTACTTCCCAACCCCTCTCTCCCCCTCTTGTCTCGTAATCATTTGGTCCTGCGAAATGGGTAAAAGAATGCAGTGCTTGACCCCTCCCTTACCGCAAAAATGTCACCCGACCAACCTCCAACCGTTGCGCAAGTGACCCTGGCACCTACCGGTGCCTGTGCCCCACGCACAAGTTCCGTACTCGTGAACAATTGTCTTTTCTTTATACAATACCAATCGAGCCGTTCTGACATCGAGTCCGCTATACAATCTGTCAGTGATGCCTTCTCCGATGAGGAAATCAACGTTGCATATACGAAATGCAAAGATCTGATACCAGAGAGCATTCTCAAGGAGTGATCCGCGAAGAACTTGTCCTCTCACAAAAAAATATCTTATATCACCAAGTGGCTAAGGACCTGCTCGGTGGAAATCTACGCCAATGACCCTTACAACCTGCCTCCAAAGGGGCCTGCTGACCTAAGCATACCTGCGGTGTACCACACGGCAGAAAATGCCTTCTAAACAGCAAAATCTCTCTCAGAAATAATTGGAAAAAACTCGGAACAAATTGAGGAGACAAATGATCAATTATCAAGAATCTGGGATGTGATCAAAGGACTACAGGAATCCCTAAACAGCCTTAAAACGGTGAAAACAAATAACCTCATACGGATCTGGGATGCGATCAAAGGAGTGCAGGGATCGATAGACAATCGCACAGATAGCCACCAGACTCCTACGAATGCGGCATCCAGTTTTTCCTCGCCTCCTAGCAACACGGAAGTGCCCCGTTCCGAGGGGACTGTTGGTCCCCCAACCTCTTCTCCCTCCCCAGTACCTCCGGTGGAAGATATATCTCCGGTGATGATTACTAGCCCTCGTAATCCTCCCCACCCTATCTCTCCCCCCAAACCCCGCATCGTAGATGCAGATGAAACTGATCATGAGGGGTCTGGCGGCTGGCAGATACAAACAAGCAGAAAGAAGAGAAAAACCTCCCATTTGGCCGCTGGACCGGAGCCCAACATTCGTGTTTCACCTCGCCCGACACCTGAGAAGAGATGTCACGTAGTAATTTACAATCTGCGCTCATCGGTGACGTTAGATGCCATAGTGGAGAGAGTCAAGTTTCTCACTGGCTCTGACCCACTCATATCTCACGAACTCCCATGCAGGATTAAACATAAAGTGGCTTACAGGATTACCTGCCTATTTCAGCACCTCGACGTTCTTAAAGGCAAGAATTTCGGTCCTAATATATTAGTTTCAAGATACAAACTAATCCGGGATCAACCACCCCCAGGGTAACTTACTGGCACTCCATCCAGGGTCATTTCCACAGCAAGTGCCAGTCAACCCCCCATGGTGAGTGACTGCCCACTCCCCCTGGCTAACCCCCCATCCACCCAAATGATCAGAGCATTCATCTCCCATCTTCGTGAGTAGCCATGGATACATTAAACATAATCTTTTGGAATATTTTTGGCCTCAAGCGGAACATTCCTCTCCTAAACATGTTCTGCAAAAACTTCAAAGGTATCATTGCATTGCAAGAAACGTTCCTCTGGCCACATGACCTTGCCATCTGTGATTCAATTCATGAAGACTTCAGAACCTTCTCGACTTCATCGATGCAAGTTACAGATCAAATCCTAGCCGGTCGCCCGAAAGAAGGCCTTTCTTTCCTGTGGCACAAATCGTTAGACAATACGATAAAGGTGATGACCTACAGGTGTGACAGATTACTGGGGCTTCAATTCACAGTAGGGAACTCTAATATCCTAATTATTAATGTTTATATGCCATGGGAAAATAACAATAATTTTGATCACTACTGCATGATCCTAGGGGAGTTACACAATATTATTCATGATTCTCTTGCTGATCCTATTTGTATAATCGGGGACCTTAATTCTCACTCCACAAAACAATTTTATAATGAACTTACTCGCTTCTGTCAAAATCATGCTCTCCAAATTAGCGATGTAATGCTCGTCCCTCCCTCCTCTTATTCATATGTACATAATAGAGCGGACGCTATTACAACTTCCTGGCTGAACCACTGCATTGGAGATTTCATGATTCTGTTATGACCTGCAATATTCGCTATGATCTTGCAATGGGCTACAATCACATCCCATTACAGGTGTCATTCAGTACCCCATCCCTCCCTACCGTGAACCCCCTAACTGATCGCCCACCAGCGGTAAACTGGGATTTTAAAAACTAACAGAAAACCAGATACTTTAGGGCGACCACGGAAACCAGGCTGCGGTCAATAGTTCAACCGGCAGACGCCTTACTTTGTACTAACACAAATTGTAGAAATGACCACCACAAGAGGGATCTGAATGAATTCTATTCAAACATAATCTCCGCTATGCTTGCTTCGGGCAGGATTGCCTACAGATTTCGTCAAGGTAATTCTCGTAATATACCTGGATGGAATGACTTGGTTAAAGATCTGTATACTTACTCACGAGAAATGTTTTTACTGTGGAGGCAAAATGGTAGCCCCAGGGAAGGGCACACTGCATTACTAATGAGACAGGCGAGAGCGCAGTTCAAACTTGCTCTTAAGCACTGCAGGTTAAATGAAAAACAACTAAGAGCCGATGCAATGTCTAGAAACTTAGAATCTGGTGATTATCCTCGTCTTTGGAAAGATATCCAGTCCTTAAATCCCAAAACTAAAATGCTATCACAGAGAGTAGGGGAAGCAGTCGGAGACGAAGCTATTGCAGAATGTGGGGCGATCACTTCAACAATATCCTGAACTGCATAAATGATCAAGATTCCCGAAGGGATGTAGATAACCTCCTTACTGACAACATTCAATTTCATTTTGCAGACCGTATTACCCCAGGTAACATCAGCGATGCCATAAACAGCCTGCCTAATAATAAATCGCCCGGCTGTAATGGTCTTCCTGCAGACGCCTTCAAATTCTGCCATCCGATAATTTACATTTTGCTAGCTGCCCTATTCAATGCGTGCATAATTCACCAGTTTCTTCCAGACTCCCTACTCTTAGTTCACTTGATACCATTAATCAAAAACAAGCTAAAGGACGCACCTGACCCTGGCAACTACCGGCCGGTTGCAATCACAACGATCGCATCGAAGATACTTGAGTCTGTTCTTCTAGTGAGACTTCTCCCCTTTCTACACACCACTGACAGCCAGTGCGGGTTTAAAGCAAACCACTCAACCGACACCTGCATCTACATACTGAAAGAATTGCTGAACTACTACCTATCATCAGCCTCTCCTGTTTTCCTTTGTTTTGTAGATGTGAGAAAAGCATTTGACAGAGTAAACTACCTGAAGCTCTTCCTGAAGCTGCATAAAAGGGGCACACCCCTGTATCTAACTGGCATTTTACATTGCTGGTTCTCCACACAGCAATTCTGTGTCAAATGGGGTAACGTATTATCTTACACCTTCGGCTCCCTAAACGGGCTTCGGCAAGGGGGCATTCTCTTTCCATACCTGTTTAATACGTACACAGATGCCTTGAATGTCAAACTGAACTCGCTCCCAATTGGATGCACCGTCAATGAAACAACTATAAACAACCTCTGTTACGCCGACGATATGGTTCTGATTTCCCCATCAGTGCAAGGTCTCCAACGACTCATTGACACTTGCCGCCAATATGCAGAGGAATTTGATATAATCTACAACGAAACCAAGACCCAGTGCATGTTGCTGCTCCCGAGATCGCTTAAGCATATTGCAGAACCTCAAATTTTCCTCGGAAACCATCGGCTGGAATTTGTGCACGAATTTCCGTATTTGGGTCACATTATCACCGACGACCTAAAAGATACGGCAGACATTGAACAGAGGCGTCGTAAACTATGTGCAGCTGGCAACATGATTGCAAGGAGGTTTGCCTTCTGTCACCGAGACGTGAACCTGCTGCTCTTCCGCTCGTACTGCTACAGTATCTATGGGTGTTCCCTCTGGACGAACTATACCCGAGAGACCATGAGACGTATCACTGTTGTGCACAATGACATTCTGAGACGCCTCACAAACACTCCCCGCTACCACTCCGCCACACAGATGTTCATAGAAAACCACCAGGAAAATTTAAAATTCATTGTTAGGCAAACAATGTCTAGTCTGGTAAGCCAAGTGAGAAACAGCAGTAACTCGCTCATATAAAGCATCCTAAGGAGTGAAGCAAGAAGAAAATCTAAATTGTGGGAGAGATGGGAAAATGAGGCCTTTGGCCCCTAAAGGACTTAATCTCTGTATTGGCAATATGTCATCTGCAGTTTTTGTCATTATTACATTTATTGCTGATATTCTAATTTTTTATTATTACTGTGATTACTATCAAGTTAAAGTTTTATTTACATTTAATTTATCTATTTAGCCCTCTGGACCTGACTACTGTAACCACCTAAGGTCTCTAGTTGAAATTTAAGTTATATAATATGTGCACTAACTGTTATTACTCTCAATGCATTTTTTTCTCACCAATATTATTACTGTTATTACCAGTATGATGATTACTAGCTTTTATGCTACCTCAACTATTTTGTGGATAAGTGCCGATTATTCATTTTCTTTTTCTATTTTATCATGTCTCATGTATCTAGATTGTGTATGTTACTGTCTGTATTTTGTATATTCAATGTATATGGCCCTGAGCTGAAATAAAGCATATTATTATTATTATTATTATTATTATTATTATTATTATTATTATTATTATTATTATTATTATTATTTCAAGGTCATCTCCCTCGCCTCCAACCCTTTGTTACACAAACTTGTGATTTTTGCCATAGAGGTGTCAGCAACCTCTAAATTATCATCAACATCACTTCCTAATTCCATTAGAAGTAATTTGATGACATCCATGCCCAGATAATATTGCCTACTGGCCATTGTTGATGAGAAATGCAAAAAAAAAATAAGGAAAAAAGTCCATAGTGTACACTTACCATCTACCTAGTTTCCAACAATACAAAACTATCCCAGAGTCAACAGTGTTAGACAGGAAATCACTACTTGATAACTTTGCCTTTGTATCCCACACATGTTCAAAATAAACAATTGCTCAGAAAAGGGGAAAGGACAAAGGCAAGGGAAACGCAGGTTTTGCCATGATTGTAGTGTGTGTTCTGCTAGCCTCTTGCAGGTCGATCACACCCAGTTTCGAGATAGACAATGATTTATGGGTAAAAACATGTTTTTTGAAACACTCCTCGGGTCGTGCTCGACCCGTTGCACCCATTCAGGGATGGAAATCCAAGGCTGATTGACTCTCTCTCTCTCTCTCTCTCTCTCTCTCTCTCTCTCTCTGACATCATGTCATTAATTTCGTAAGACATAAGAACCCAATGAAAGCTGTCTTGTGAAAGGTTCTCATGAATAGTTTGCCAGAACTCCAATGTAGTAAATGGGGATTGGAGATAACCAGAAAAGAATATCCATATTTTTATTTTGGCAAGTCACAAATGAGAGAGAAAGAGACACAAAGAATTTTTTGTGATCTATGTTACTTTATTCTCATTTCCTATAATGAACTGTGAGTTATCAAGATCACCAGTGACCCAGAACCCAGAGACAAACTTTAAGCCACAATTTCGATATTTAGTGGAATAATGGATGGCAGGTTACGCTTGGCTAGCAGGTCGAGAGATTATTAATTGGAGGCTACTTCATGCTTGTCGTCTATGCCATTTATAATTTGGCTTCATTATCGTAGCGTTTGTAGCGGATACCTGTAATAATGAACACAGCTTTGGATGGGTGACCTAATGAACTGAAGTAAATGTGTCATGTGCTTTCTTATCTAATTAACTTACAAATGATTTTCCAAGTTCCTGCCTTGTACGAAATAGTAATTGCAGTTGCCAGATTTATTTTTTTCATTTTTTCATATTTGAAATATAGGAAATAATTGGATGACTGCAGCGGCAAAGTTAGTTTACCTTAGCTTGGAAACACCAATGAGTTTTTGTAACGGAAGTGGACCAGAGGGTCAATTCAATGAAGCCTAGCACAAAATATACATGGATAAACAGGATTCATGGTTGCTCAAATGGGAGACCATGCTCCTTATAAAGGGAGACCAGAAATGGTAAAGGTTGGGTGTTGTCATCTAAAACTTTGTCCTCTAGAACTGTGAGAAGTGACAAAACGTACATGAAAATCTCTGTATGCAGTCTAGATCCAAACTTATTCCCAGCATGGTTCAATTCGGCTAGATTGTGGATGCCCTGGAGATCCAGAGATTTGCTTTGGAATATGTAAAAAATAAAAATCTATACTAAATGACAAGGATAAAATAATATTACAGAAATTATATCCCAGGATGGAAATAATGTAAACATGAATTTATTCAAGCATTTTACAGCCCTTTTTATTTTCATTTGAAACATACTCCCGGTATGTGACGTCAAAATATTTCCAAAGAAATTGAAGACAACGCAGGTTACACCCAACTTGAAAAGTCTTTAGGTTTAATCAGACAATTATGAATGGAGTGCAAAAAGTGTTATCTCCCTTTCTGAGAACATTGGTGAGGTTGATGAAAATTAATATTAATAAATGTGATAAGAAGAGCTAGTGTGACACTGCTTACGATAAGAAAGTGTTGTTGCTTAGTTTCCTGTCACTGCAATGAGTTCAAGTTAAAAGAGAGCCATAATATTATCGAAGGTTCCTTTCCGGGTGCGAGATGAAGAACGTTTTATGGATCTCTCTCTCTCTCTCTCTCTCTCTCTCTCTCTCTCTCTCTCTCTCTCTCTCTCTCTCTGTCTTTGTGTGTGTGTCTGTGTGATAGAGCTCTTGTGCACGGAATTGTGTGAATTCGATTTCACTTGCGGTATGTTATCATAATTTTTTAATGACACATCGTTATTGGAGATAAGAAAGTGATAACATTGTTAATCGCAAGAGATGTTATTATGTACATGATATCAAAATAGAATGAAACCCAACTTTCCATGAATCCTGCAAACTAGTACATTTCTCCTCCTTCTTCATTTGATTTGATGGGACCATTGACTGACTGCTCCCCAACTCCTTTCATTGCCTTGGCTTCCACTCACTCCGTCGCCTCCAGCTGCTACCTTCTTTTGAATACTACTCCTACCTTCTTGTCACTGATAACTCAATTTTCTTTACCCCGCCCCCCATCCCCCATTTCATATCCTTCTCACATATGGCGCTCTTTACACTCAAATTCTTTTCCCTGTAATTCCCCTGGCAAGAGCTTTAGGTGTTAGCCTTCACAGCTCCTCATAGAGTGGAAGTTCTCTGAGACTTCAGCCTCTATGAATAGAAATGAGGAATCGTGATGACATCCCAGAATTTCCTGGAAGGAAAAAGAGGAGGCTTTCAAGAAATAACACTTAGTGGGAAACCTCTCATTCTCTTTCCAAATTGATTCGGCGTCATTGTCGTATCTACTTCCTCTATGTTATATTCACATTTAGATTTTGTTTCATTTCGGCTCGGGTCCTAGTCGGGCCACAAGTACTTAATAGTTATAATTTCCCTTAGGTGTAATTTATTCCTAAGGTCTAGTGAATTCGCTATTTAACTATTTTTGGCGCTTTATTCGTGATTATAAGAATGCGACCAAATGGGTTGATATCACTAGTAAATTCAGAGCCGGAAATCGACATCCTTATGTACAACTGAGTCTGTCTTAAAGTGACTAGCTGCCCCTGCTTCTAATCCAGACCACGGTTCGAATCCTGACCGGAATAGAAGAACTTTTTATTTATAACTCCCCATGTGTGATAGTTATTTCAGAGCTATATTTAATCCGATATATGCGGCTTAATATCTGTAAATACAAACAAGTCACGCATGTATGATATATATAATATATATATATATATATATATTATATATATATATATATATTATATATATATATATATATATATATAATATATATATATATATATATATATATATATTTATATTTAATCATACATGTATGATATCATACATCATACCTTAGGAATAACATGTATGATATATATATATATATATATAATATATATATATATATATATATATATATATATATATATATATATATATATATATATATATATATATATATATATATATATATATATATATATATTATATATATATATATAATATATATATATATATATATATATATATATATATAATATATATATATATATATAATATATATATATATATATATTATATATATATATTTATATATAAATATACTATATATATATATATATATAATATATATATATATATATATATATATATATATATATATATATATATATATATATATATATAATATATATATATATATATATATATATATATATATATATTAGTATAATATGGCGTGACTTGTTTGTATTTACAGATATTGAGCCGCATATATTGGATTAACTCATATATATATATAATATATATATATATATATATATATATATATATATATATATATATAATATATATAATGCTACTCAGATGCTTGTTACATCACAGACAAGGCTCCCATTCGTAATTCGTTCGGAAGCAAAATGCTTTGCTCTCGGCTATTAAGCTGCTTCAGCAGGGCGCGATTGTCGGGAGGGATCCGTATCTGGCTATTACTGACAATACTCATCGGGAAACTGTGAATTCTATTGCCCGAGATTTTTTGAAACTCTCTCTCTCTCTCTCTCTCTCTCTGTGCGTGTGTGTGTGTGTGTGTATGTGTTAGTGTGTGATTTCAACAAATATTCTGTATTGTTTCATGGTAGTAAATAAAGGTATTCACAGATATATAATTCATAAGAGTAATGCATACTTTCTCTTCGTAAAAGAAACTTCCATAAGCATATAATTTTAAATGCTCGATATTATCGCAAAAAATTAAACATAAGGTTTTAATCACGTATTGCCAACGCAAATCCAAATCGGGGTCCCATTTTTTTTTTTTTTTTTTTTTTTTTTTTTTTTTTTTTTTTTTTTGCATTTCATCTTGCAGCTCTGAATTCCCAAGAAAACTTGGTCCGGGCTATTCAGAATGGAAAATTTTATCCTAGGTCCCATTTGTGAGCAAAAATGCGATCTCAATTTTATTGGAGTGAATAATGTTGATAAGTTAAAATGTTTTTCGTGTTGGCATCTCAAGCGGCCTCAGGCTTTGTATAGTTTGTGCTCTCCAGCATCCTGTGAATGATCGTGGACAACTTTTCATTAAACGCATAGACATAACTATTACTAAAGAAATCGGCTTAAGATTATAGCTATACACATATTTATTTAACTCTCTCTGACAGTTTTTACGTTGGTGGAAGTCTTGATCTACCGATATTAAAACTTAGTTTAAAAATGAAAGTTAAGAAATTACCCAACAAGACGATCAGATATTCACAAATGATTCAAAGTTCTTGAATAGTTTGAAAAGTAGCATCTTAGTGATCACATTTTTGGTGTAGACTGGCCGTGGCACCAATCACCCGTTGAGATACTATAGCTGGTTCACTTACGGTAGATTCTTGGATGAGCCCTATTTTCACGAGACGTTTGTTTGGCGGCCGCTGATTGGCTGGTACCAGGAGGTAGGCAGTTCCCAGCCAATCAGCGGCCCCCAAACTAACGTCTCGTGAGAATAGGGCTCATCCAAGAATCTACCTTAAGTGAATCAGTTATACCACTAGCCATCGTAACCTTGTTCATTTGCACATTCTGTATAATTTTTTCATTGCCTTGACCTTATCACTGTACTAAATACAACACAACATTCAATCTTGTGAAATGCATCTTCATTTACTTTGCTGTATCATGACAAGTACTTTAAATATGGCTTCTTAACCAGAGTTTTTTTTTACGTGATTAAAGCATGCGCAGAGAATGGAAGACAGAAGGGGGATGGGTTAATAAGGAGAGTGAATATTACAGTGCGGAATTGATGGACTTGATGCGAGTAAAAGGGATGTCTGACACAGTGCAACAGGGATGTTTACTTTCATTATTTACAAAGAATGAGGAGAATTAAATGTTCTCAGAAACAACGGGTGGGAAGGTCTTCAACTAACACTAGGCATATGGATGGGCGTTTAGGGCTCCTTATTTCCTGTAGGATTGACACAGTAGAATATCATCCACCCAGTCGCTTCTCATTGCCATTTGTACAGGCTCGAGGTTTTAAGAAAAGGGATAAAGTGTGTGTGTGTGTGGGGGGGGGGGGTGCAAATATTTATGCTATGTCCGGAAAACCGTATGTGATATGAAATTTCTTAGGCATCTTGCGCATAGCTAATCGATCTCTTTAATTCCAGTTGACCCCGGAGCAGGAAATAACACATCTTCCTGACATATAATCTTTTTCACAGTCGCTGCAAGGTGATAACTGCCATATATTTTGATATACGTTGATGGGAAAAGCCGAGGTGGTTTTCAGACAGTGAAAAAAGAAAGAATTTTCTCGGGAAAATGTCTAGCTGCCTTATTTTTTCATTCCTTTTTGTCCATGGTAACACTATTTTTTTTCGCTGACTTTAGCGTGATTATTTTCGACGTAGCCTCTGCAGTAAATGGGATGGGCGTTGTTAGTGGCTTTCTCAGTTTATAGTGTAACAGTTTATAAAATTGCTTGCGGATGATATTTCCTACAGCTCGAGGCTATTGGACCGATGGAGAAAAGGTTTGCCTGTCTCCTTTATTGTTGATTACTGTTGTGCCAACTTAAAGAATTAATTTTTAATGAGATTGAAACGATGGTTTTCTGTGTATTATAAAATTATTGGAATTTCATTATCCGTATATGACTGATTTGAATTGATGTTTGGAGCCAGTGCTTCATTATTATTTTTGTGCACCCACGCGCACGCTCTCAAATATACGTAAGATAAAGGTGAAATTCTTTGTAAATTCAACTTCGTGGCATTTGTATGTTTACTGGCGAGCATTCGTGAAATGTTAGTTGGGAAATCCTAATTACTTTCCAGCGGCTTCCGAGATCCCTAGTTATCCTAAAATCTTTGAGGTTTAGTATTTTCCCCTTATTCTTTATTTCATTTTTTAATAGGTTCATTAAAATGGCAAGTGGTTTATATCTCGAAAATACATATTCTTCCTTGAAGTAGCTCACAGTGTGAGCAATTAATGACCTTTCCCCAAATGCCTATTAAAATACATAACGTCCTTTCTTGTCTCATACACCTCTAGAATTATCCGTAATCAAAAGTTTTTCAATTTTCGACCACTTTTGAAGTACCATATACGTATGACAACATATGTAAATGCGTATGGAAGTGCAGAGAGACTGATTGATAGAGAAGCATGTCAGTAAAAGTACACACATGATAAGTGATCATATTTATGCCCTAATTGGCGAGAAACTATGCACATTTGTGAAGTCACATGCTTTTGAGGAGAAAAGGGAATTTTAATGCAAGTTACCAGGGAGCATGCAGTTCTCTGTTAAAAAAATCATACAGAATGCTTTTTCCTTAGCCTTTTTCTCTTTCTTTAAATACATATTGTACTGGGATGTTCAAGGATGGACCATAAGTAGTAACAGTTTTTATTGCCAACTATAGGTTTCAACCTGAAATATATATTCCATGTAATACAAAAATAATACAATCGAACCAGCCATACAAATTTTGAATTTTCCCTAATTTTCCCAATTTCATTATCAAAAAAAATATTTGTCCTTAATACAAGCCTTCTAGTAAAGTACATGAACAATCCAGTATTGATATGTGTATGTCTAACAATAACTGTTTATAGAGATCTAAGTTCACCAACCACTAAGTCTACAATCTTTCTTGAATTCCTAAATTTATCATCCAAACGTTGAATCATTTCATCATAATTACCCTCTGAGCCCTTCACTGCTTGAAGTGCTTCTCCACCTAGACACATTTTGAGAGCATATGGATCAGTACCGTATATACTCTTAACTAAATTCTCATAATCTTCCTTAAAAGTTGGATAGTCTCTTAAATTACCTTCGAACATTGGTGGTTCAAATTTCTTTACTTTAACCTTCGATTTATCTGTTGCCTTTACATCCTGGACACCTTTGAATATTTTTGCACTTACTTCACATTTTAATCTTTCACTATCTAAAATATATTGCTGGGCTTTCTTCTAAACTACTATCGGCTAGCTTATCCTCGTTTTCATATATAAATTGTATCAGTTCATCATTTTGATACTCTAGGCATTTAAAGGCTTCAACCATTTCCTCATAGTTCTTCGTTAACACTGATAAATCATCACCTCGATTGATTCCTTCATTGTACATAGTTACCTTCCTGGTGAACTTCCCTTTGTTGATTGCCCTCTTCCTCTTCAGGGCGACGAGTTCCTCTTGCACACCCATGGCGGATGAAGTTGAAATGTACTGGGATGTTCAAGGATGGACCATAAGTAGTAACAGTTTTTATTGCCAACTATAGGTTTCAACCTGAAATATATATTCCATGTAATAAAAAATAATACAATCCAACCAGCCATACAAATTTTGAATTTTCCCTATTTTTCCCAATTTCATTATCAAAAAAAATATTTGTCCTTAATACAAGCCTTCTAGTAAAGTACATGAACAATCCAGTATTGATATGTGTATGTCTAACAATAACTGTTTATAGCAATGTAAGTAAATAACACTGTAAATTATGGTACTGTAGCCACTAAAGCACTCTGCATCAAATTAAATGTACTCATATCATAAAGCATTACTGTATATATACATAGAATCCAATTACCAATAAGGGCAATTCCAATTGAAATATCATACAACATCCATAATACACTGTATTGCACTCACTTCAATGGCCTCACTATCATAGGCCTTGAACCCCAGTAGGAGATTGCCAAACACCAATATCCCATCACTTGCCGGCCTTACATGTCACCGACTTCATTCTTGTGTTTACATCCACAAGAATAACACCTGTCACCACCAGCCACCTCCACTCAACACAATAGGCAGTACCAGAGTGGTTAGAAAATTTTACGGCAGTTCGCCTTCTCCCGCTAACCGTGCGACACTGAAATATGGGTAAAACAAAAGATATTCCAGATGCGCAATAAGTTACAACTCGCTCCAACCCACATCAACATTTTTCAAACAAATATATCCTTATAGTATTATGAAGTTTATCATGTTAGTGATACACTCCCCCACCATTAGTGACAAATTACAGATACCCTATCCAATTGGGTAAACTACATATGATTACATTGTTCTTCTATTGGTAATAACACCACCAACCTGTGTACTGATCTCACATAATCTTATCCACTTCACCATCATATCCCTTCCCTTGCTTCATAATCTTATACCTTAAATCAACATCTCGGACAATGCCATCTTGTCTTGGATCAGCTCTAATCACCTGTGCTAGTTTCCATGCCCCTCTCACAACATTACTATCTTGCACAAGTACCACATCTCCAACTCTTACATTCCTCCTTGTTGTATGCCATTTCTGCCTGATTAACAATGATGGAAAATAGTCCCGTTGCCACTTTTTCCAGAAGGATTCTATTATACTTTGTATTATCTTTAATCTCCTTTTGTGATCCCCACTAATATCGTACATACCACTTGGACAAAAGCAAGTGGACCGACCAAGCAACAGATCATTGGGACAGAGGTAGCCCCCCAACTCTAAACTAAATCCAGGTTTTGTTCCAATTGGTCTTTCATTCATCAGATTAGCAATACCAAACAAAGCAGTTTGTAACTCTCCAAAATTCAACACAGAATCTCCCACACTAATACAAATGTAAGTGTTTACATAATAAAAATATGGAATGTTAGTCCATATATATAAAAGACTAAAACTAAAGAGGTCAACCAGATTGCTTGCAGGAATGTGATCAGACTAGAGACGCTAAAGATGACGTATACAATAAAAGTAGGCTAAGATAACATGCCGTCACCTGTAGTCATTCAATTGTTTATAAACATTAGTCCAAGCTCCCTGCTTGAGACAACTACCGCGACCTATAATTCAACGGCCTACGTGATCTGTAGCGTGCCTCATTTTGATTGTATGTTCGTATGAAACTATGTCATCTGATTGTATGTTCATATGTTCGAACTACTGTCTGTTCCTTCATAACTTGTAACAGAGATGGTAGACAGGCAGAACAGAGTTAGCTATCGTCATTAGAAGACCTGTACCTCTTTACCTAAGCTTTATCATGTAGAGGAATAGGATTAGCCATCATCATTGGCAGAAGCGATCAAGCTATCGTCATTAGAAGACTTGTACAATCATACCTGATCTTCACCATGTAAAACTTCAGAAGAATATATATATTTTTATACTTCGTGTTTTCTACAAGAACCTCCTCACCGAATCATCATGAGTTTAACACATCGTCGTCATAAACAAGAAGATAATCCGACTTCGTAAGTGATCTACAAACCCCAAGACACTCCATTGAAGATGGAAGTGCAATACCAACCGACTTAGCGTAAGATTATCGCAAGTCTAACATTACCTTATAGGGCGCCTTATCATACAAGGCAACAGCCCTAAAACAAAGACACCTTTTGACAGATTTGATCAGTGCTTCACTTGCCCCATTATACCAAGGTGCGTCACTAGGCATATTACAGATCCAAGTTACCCCTTCCTTTTCTCCAATGGTTTCTATTTTCTTGCTTGCTGATATCAACTGAGTTCCCTTATCTGAATATATAACTTTAGGAGCTCCTCTAATAGCAATAAACCTTTGAAATGTGGTCAGAAAATCATCAGTACTGTATCCTTCAGCCAAATCCAAGTGAACAGCTCTAGTAACTAAACAGTTAAATATAACACCAAAGGCTTTACCATGAGTTCTCTTTTTAACCGTGTCTCTTATTGTTAAGGGTCCAAACAAATCTATGGCTGTGTAATAGAAAGGTGGAGCAGGTTTCATTCTTTCTATCCTCATTTGACCTATGCATTGGTCTTCTAATTTCTTTGTTAACTTCTTACATGTCACACATTGATTTTTCATTGCCTTTATTTTTCTGGCCCCTGGAACCCAGAATTTTCTTTGTAATTTTGCCAAAGTAGTCTCTATGCCTGCATGGTCAACCCCATGTACAGTTGGACACAGGTTTCCCTGGTACACCGTCTTGCGAGACCTCGAAAAATTACATGGTAACAGTGTTTACTGAGGGAGATGGGGGGAGAACCCCTTCTCTGCTAACAAGAGTTCCACCTATAAGTTCCGGAGTTCGTTTGGTGGGCGGAGTTATTAGGAATGGTTGGAGAAAAACACACACACACACACACACACACACGGAGTAAAAAAAATCTGAGCAGTTTATATCGTTGTAATGAAGATTGTTGTCTCACTTGAAATATAAGTTTGTTTAAGGTTCCATTTAACTTTCGGCCAAGACGTTATCTTACAACCGTGTCGATCATTATATATCGGTCATATTCATTAAACAATACTTAAAATTGATCAGCATTTTAAAGTTATATTGGTATTGCCGAAAATCACGAACATCATAACAGGATATTTTAACCTTATCACGTAAGCCAAGTTTACAGCATCGGTTACAGTGCGTTTCCTACAAATTCTACAATAGGAAGCTATAAAGAGAAGCGCAGCAGCACTTCATTGAACATACCCAAACACTCGGTGAATTTGCTGAGTCTGAGTCTCCGACGCTTAGCTCCTCTCTCTCTCTCTCTTTCTCTTATACTAGCTAACTTATATATAATCTCTCTCAGTTATACTAGCTAACTTAGTGACAAGAAAAACCCCTGCGCTCAGCATGCAGTTCTGATATGTCATTAGTGTATTCATGGGAGGATCAGTGACCCAATAATATCGAAGATTACCCTTCCTGACAATACCCATAAGATAACCAAAGCAAAGAAATTTCTCATCTCTGATACTGTAATGTCATAAACTCTTGTTCCCTTGAGTGTTCGCTTGATATATTACCCCATTTCATAACATGAAATTAACGATTGGATCTCTCTACAGTCAGTTCCATTATAGAATCATTGAAAATAGAATAAAAAAAACTTTATTCCTGATATACTATCTTCAAAATCGAAGGTGTGCGGCAAAAAATTATCGACACCAATCCTTTGCCACACAGGATTAGCTGGTTTGACGTTTCTGACAACCTCCTAGGCCACCCTTACCTCCCCTCCCCCGCCAGGTTTTCATACAAAAATGGGAAGACGAGCAGTGCAAACGGCCAGCAAGATCTCTAATAAGGCGCTAAGTAGTACAGAACCAATATCGATACAATAAGCTATGAAGGCGCACAAAATTAAAAACTTAAGAACATCACATGACGTAAACAACATGTGTGGGACGCCTTCTGCAACACGTCATATGACGTGGTTGACCTTTTAAGGGTTAACTGTTGTTTTTTCTAAAATTATGTATGCACTGATATATTATAGACTACAAATTTCGTTGACCTCAGGTGATAGGTAAAGTCGTTTGGCTTTCCTTATAGTGGCTGACATAGAGTATCATCTACTGAATTGACAGTTACCTTTTAAAATGTCCCACAGAGCATATGACCCATATACTCAGAAACGACAAAGACGGCCAAAAAATATGCCACATTTTTACTCGTGTTCATAAAACTAGGGTTTTAACCAAAGATACTTTGAAAATATCAGTAGGATATAAAGCATTACATTTCAAATAATGGAAACTATTTTAATAGACTCCCCAAGAAGCTATAGCGAAAATAAGTGGCGAAGTATCATATCTGTATTGGCCGGGGGCCCACACCACAGTGAACAAAGTATACAGGTAAGGCAAGTTTGCCAATACTGTTACCGACCTCACTGTATGAAAACTGTGCTCGGCGAGTCAATCAGTTCTATAATTCAATGCTGTTAACAAGAAACAGTGATTAGGAAGACATCGAAAACATGTGGGGCCTGAGTAAGTAGGAAAGTTTACTCCAATACTCTCAATATTGTGTGTATATATATATATATATATATTATATATATATATATATATATAGATTATATATATATATATATATATATATAGTATAATATATATATATATATATATATATATATTTTTTAACTATTTATATATATATATATATATATATACCTTTGGAGAATTTAAATTCTCAGTGATGAACAACACTGAAAGAATTCTATTGTGTAATTATTTTTTTAATATATTATATTTGAGGAAAAAGAGCAAATGATGCCACTGTTCCTTACTTAATATTCATCTCAGAAATGGCATTATATATTTTGACAGTCCACTTCCGTGGAACAAAATCTGAAGATTAATAATTAATATAAAGAAGAATGCAATTGATAATTGATGCAAGTAAGGATTTTCCTTATCATACAGAGTTCGATTTGTTCGCCAACAATGCGGCTTCCCATGCGATGTGGACAAGAAGCACTTCTCGTTAGTAAAGATGACCCTGCCCCAAAAGTCCAAACCCTTATCAGTATGACGTTGGGCAAAATCAAGCCATCCCAGCAGCATGGAGTCTGCGTCGTACTGTCATCGATGACACTTCTAATCCAAGGTCTTCATGAATGGCCTCGGCGTTGGTTAAGGGTTGCTCTCGAGCCGCTCTGATAATGGCGTCATCCTCAGCTGGGGTGGTTTTCCGTGGACCCCCTGGCCTAGCTAAGAGAACATATTATCTTAAAATCGTTAACTTATAATTTATATAACACAATCAATTCTAGATTCTTCGATTTTGTACTCGATGGATTGATCATAATTTAGTAAACATGGCTGTATATTTTTGGTTTCAAAAGCATATCAAATAGAACGAGATTACATATATCCATAATATTTTCAATCTGGTTTGTGGTTATCAAAACTGTAAATCATTCCTGAGCCATCACTGAAATGACATTTAATAAATAAACTATAGCTATCAAAAGACACACAATGACTGTGACGGGGTGGTCACAAATAAAATGCTCTTATAGGCTTAATTTTACCGAGACAACTCAATCGACTATCTAACTTTGTTCATGGTCGAGGTCGGCAAGGGCCAACCACCCACCGGTGTGGAATTATGGAGGTGCACCTGAAATATTACTGTGGTGTTGGAATGGCTGTGGATACCTGTAATCTAACCAAAATTATAATAGGGAGACGAAATACATTTAAGAAAGAAACTTTCATATTAAATAAGCAAGATTAAATAACCATGAACAATGTAACATATCCACCAATCATTCAGCATAAACAACTTACGCAAGTCGTTCAAGTTCCCACTCTCCTCCCACCTTCTTATCCACAACTGTACCGTGGTTGGGGACACACCAACTTCACGTGGAATGGCTCGTATCGAGAAACCATTGTCGCGTAAAGTGACAATTCGTCCTCGCAGCGCCAGATTTGTGTCCCTTCGATTCATGGCGAGTGGTTATGGAGTCTGACCCATTTAAAAATCCTGCTTACGACCTCACCTCCGTTGGGATTCAGACTCTGTTTCGAGTCGAGTAAAACAATACCATGATTCATATATCATTATATCGTTCCTTGATTGTAGGATTAGCCAATAGGGATCATAATCACCATGGTATGAAATAAAGATACTACTGTTAAATATAATATGCTCACATAATTATTGTTCCTGTTAATAATTACATTGAGAACTGAATACTCGTTGAGCACTGCTTCGTAAAATGAGCTCGGTAAAAGTGTTCGCGAATTCTCCAACCTATTTCTCTGTAACTAAGATTCGTATAAGTACGAGATTTTGCTATAGTGTACTACACCAGTACCGTAATTTATAAGAGTATCATGAATCACAAATTATAAAGAATAGACACTTGTCCTATAGGAAGAGGCAAAAGGCTTGATTAGCCAGAAATGGATATGAACACAACAGTATAAAAAACAATTCGCCTACCCTCCCCCCCACTCCCCCCACTTCCCCCTTCCTCATCCCTTCCCTCACTCTCCTCCCCTCTCTCTCTCTAGTAGTAGCCATCTTGCTTGGTGAGACGTACCCGCGTGAAGTTCACAATAATCAACATATATCACAAGTTTTACATACGACTAGAATTTGAGAAATATCTAGAAGTGTTCGTGAACTATCGGTGATAAGTTATAGTGTGAAAATAGTAGGATAAAGCGTCTTCTAAGTTTAGTTTATCAAGTTTAATACTATAAATCAGAACAAGATGGCAGTAAGTTCCAACTGCGGGAAGAGGTGGCGTAATTTGGCGTGTTTAGCAGATTCGCAATACGATGAGGTAGCAGGAAGGGAACTGGCATTTCTCATCTATGAAATCAGCAACAGTCCTAACCAAAAAGATACAAAAGCATTCATAGATATATTAGAAGGATATAATCCTTCAAACTGGAACAAATCTGAAAAATGAAACATTCAAATATTGAAGAAGTTCCAATAAAATCCAAGTGGTCAAGAGACTCAAAGAAAATATACATAAACCAACATATTCTGACAAAGAAAATGAATAAGGTGAATCTTGTGAATATCCTAATTGATGCATTAGGAAAAAGAATGCCAAAAGCATGCAAACTGTGTAATGTTGGTATAGCATAGTCAATCCACAAAAACCTAATCAGAAAATGTGCTGCATGCAACATTCCGACCCATCCACAGTGTGCTGAGGTAATACAAGATTTGAGAAAAGATACAAGAATTTTTTTGTTCAACATGTCTATCATGGATAGACAATGTTATTAAATCAAGATTGAATGTACAAATAGTTGAGGATGAAGAAGAAGAGGAAGAGGAAGAAGAAGAAGAAAAAGAAGAAGAGGAAAACGGAAGAGAAGTAAACAAAAATGAAATGACAGAAAAAAAATAAGGAAACAAAGAACAAGATAAAAGTATGGATGCAGAGATACTCATTGATACTACATATGAGGCAATAAAGCAGCATACCTACGAAGAAATAAATTACGATATGACAACAGAAAAGCAAATCCCGAAGAGGCTCTACCCAGATCTATACAATGACGGGAAAGAGGAAAAAATAGACAAGAAAGACAAAATCTGCAACCTTTTGAAAAGAGGGAATTGCAGATTTGGAGAAAGATGTTACTACAAACATCCTAAGATATGTCAAAACTATGAAATATATGGTAAATGTGCATACTTAGATGGATATGGGGATGATTGCAGAGATCTGCATCCAAAAATATGTAAAAAACCTAAAAGAAGGAAAAGGATGTAAGTTCGACAAAAAATGCAAATATATGCACCCTGTAGCCCATGAATCATAATCAAATAAATAACCAACCAAGTAATAAAATCCAAAATAAGAAAGAAACAAATAAAGAGAGAAATCAAGAATATCAGGTAAAAGAGAAAAGCAAACCACCAATGAGATATGCAGAGGTGTCAGCAAAAAATTTCAAGCATCAGCTCCGAAATTCTACTCAAGAGATAATAACTGTATTTATTATGCAAGAGGATATTGCAGAAACGGAGAAAATTGCAGATTCAGACACAAAATGAATAATTATGATGAAGGAAGATCAAATATTATGGAAAAGTTGGATTTTTTAATGTCAGAATTTCTGGAAATGAAAAAAGAACAACATACCAGAACAGGAAAGAGACATGGGAAAATCCTTATTACTACCAGTATTAAATGAAGGAGAAAACACGCAAACCATCATAGTGATGAATGCGCAGGGTTTAGTTACGAGTAACTCAAAAAGAAAAATAGAGTACTTAGAAGAACTAACCCAAAATGAAAAGAAAATAGATATAATGAATATAAGTGAAACCTGGTATTCCCAAGAGACTGGGAATGATGATCAAATAAAAGGGTTCCAAACTTATAGATCAGATAGAAAAAATAGGAATCAAGGGGGAACCGCAATATATGGGAAAGACAAAAAACAAGGAAAAATATATGAGAAATATAGTAACTCAGAATGTGAACTAATAGCGGTAGAATTTGAATCTGAAAAATTGATGAACATAGAATAATAATAGACCTCCTAATACTAAAGAGTTTGACTTAATAATTGAAAAATTGGATGATATATGTAGAAATCACAAGGACTGGACTATTCTCTTCCTATCTGGGGTGACTTCAACTTTCCGTTTCGTAGAATGGAACGAACGAATAGGAGATTGTGGTTGTACTTATACATATAAAAAAGAGAGTAATAGTAGTGCAGAAGATAAGAGGCAATTTGAAAAGCTATTAGATATGCTACTAGAATACAACATTCAACAAATAAATCACCTGCCAACAAGAAAGGAAAATACTTTAGACCTAGTATTTGTGAACGAGATGAATTATGTTAAAGAAATAATAGTTTATAATGCGAGTATTTCAGACCATAATGTCATAGAATTAAAACAGTTCATTCCAAAGCAAGTGAAAATAGAGATAAGCAAGAAATGAAAAAGTGGGAAGGATATGGAAAATACAACTTCTACAGTAAAAATATAAAATGGTCAGAAATTAATGAAGAATTAAACAAAGATTGGGATAACATTTTCGTAAGTGAGACATAAGGGTAAATACGGAGATATTATATAAAATATTGGAGATAATAGTGGAAAAATATATACCGAAGAAGAAAAGTAAACATCATTCATGCATACCAAGAGACAGAAGGATCTTGTTCCAGAAAATCAGAAAGTGGAAAAAAGGTCTTGCAAAAGAAAAAAATGCATGGAAAGTTATAGAACTAAAAAGTAAGATAGAAAATGCAGAACAAAGATTATTACAATCAAAAGAAAATGAAAAACGGGACTTGGAAGAAAAAACCCTATTAAATATCAAGCAAACCCAAACTATTATACTCATATGCGAAGAAGATGAATAAAAGAAGAATAGAAATGGCCCTCTGAGAATTGAAGGGAGATTAACGAAATGAAAAAAGGATTTGCAACATACTGGCAGAACGATATAAGAGAGAATTCACCCCTAGAATAGATAATGAAGATAATGATATAGAAGTAAGGGATGAAAATAGTGAATATTTAGCTGACATAGATATTAATGAAGCTGATATTGTGCAGGCTATTAATGAAATTTTCAAAATGGAGCTGCTGCAGGGCCTGATGGAATTCCTGCTATTTTGTTAAAGAAAGTAGTTCATTCTATCGCAAAGCCACTTGCAATATTATTAAGACAAAGTGTAGATACAGGCAAGATATATGATGAGCACAAATTAGCATATATTACCCCTACTTTCAAAAGTGGATCAAGACTAGAGGCAAGTAATTATAGGCATGTGAGTCTAACATCACATATTATGAAAGTGTATGAAAATGTAATGAAGAAAAATATTATGAAACATTTAATAAAAATAATTTGTTTAATAAAGGGACAACATGGTTTCGTACCCGGAAAAAGTACACAAACCCAACTGTTAGTCCACCGTGAAAACATATTCAAAAATATGAAAAGCGGAAATGAAACAGATGTGGTTTATTTAGACTTTGCAAAAGCTTTTGATAAAGTAGACCATAATATATTAGCGAAGAAAATTATAAAACACAATATCGTGGATAAAGTAGGAAGATGGTTAAAAGAATTTTTACACAACAGAAAACAGATAGTTATTGCAAACGACGAGAAATCGGATGAAGCCAAGGTAATATCCGGTGTGCCGCAACGTACGGTGTTAGCTGCAATACTGTTTGTTATTATATTGAAGACATAGACATAATGTTAAGGATTCGGTAGTGAGTAGTTTCGCAGATGACACAAGAATAAGTAGAGAAATTACTTGTGATGAAGATAGGAACGCTCTACAAAGAGACCTTAACAAAGTATATGATTGGGCAGAGGTAAATAGGATGGTATTTAACTCTGATAAATTTGAATCAATAAATTATGGAGACAGAGTAAGAAAGCTATATGCATATAAGGGACCTAATAATGAGACCATCACAAATAAGGAAGCAGTTAAAGACCTTGGTGTGATGATGAATAGGAACATGTTATGCAATGATCAAATAGCAACTCTGTTGGCAAAATGTAAAGCAAAATGGGAATGTTGTTACGGCACTTCAAACAAGAAAAGCTGAACACATGATTATGCTTTATAAAACATATGTTCGTAGTCCACTTGAATATTGCAATATGATATGGTACCCACACTATCAAAAGGATATTGCACAAATAGAGAGTGTACAAAGGTCCTTTACCGCTAGAATAGAAGAAAGTTAAGGACCTAGACTACTGGGAAAGACTACAATTCTTAAAATTATATAGTCTAGAAAGGAGAAGAGAACGCTACATGATAATTCAGGCATGGAAACAGATAGAAGGAATAACAGAAAATATCATGGAACTAAAAATATCAGAAAGAGCAAGCAGAGGTAGATTAATAGTGCCCAAAACTATACCAGGAAAATAAGGAAAGCACACAGGACATTAATCCACTACGCACCAGCATCGATAACGCAGCGTCTATTCAATGCGTTGCCAGCTCATCTGAGGAATATATCAGGAGTGAGCGTAGATGTGTTTAAGAATAAGCTCGACAAATATCTAAACTGCATCCCAGACCATCCAAGATTTGGAAGATGCAAAATATACCGAAGATGTACTAGCAACTCTCTGGTAGACTTAGAGGTGCCTCACACTGAGGGACCTGGGGCAACCCGAACAAGATGTAAGGTCTGTAAGGTCTGTAAGGTCTCTCTCTCTCTTTCTCTCTCTCTCTCTCTCTCTCTCTCTCTCTCTCTGAATGTTACTTCAGTTTAAGTATATTTTGTACGATTTTTTTTTATATATCCATCTATCTAATCTAATACTAATAATTTACAATATTGTTTATATCTAACGATTCACTCGGTTGTTACCTGCCAGCAAGGGTGGCATTACGGTACGGTACGGCACGGTTGATATTTAGCCTATGTGTATGGTACGGAATTACGCAACGACAATTTTACCAAAGTACGGTACGGTATAGTTCAGGTACGGAAAAAATGTGCAAATTCCGTACCGTACTAGCTTACCTTAGGCATGGATATATTACTTTTGGTCTACGTTGAAAACAAGGGAACAATGTTAATTAATTATTAAGAATAATAACCAGTAATATAGCATTTTTTTTTTTAGTTTTTTACTATAATTCTTAGCAGCAGCAGCAGCAGCAGTAGTAGTAGCTATTATTATTTTTATCTTAAGGTCAAATTGTTTTTACTTTCTTTAGTGACTATTGACTTGGGTAAGGAGTAAATGATTATAATTATTAGAGTGAGAGATATCTGCATGTATGGTGGAGTAGTAGAACGATAGATACTGTGATTGATGGTAAAGCTACTGTTATACTTGTGTTTGGTTACCTCCTTCGCAATGTTCATTTGGACTCGGGCATCAGCCATATGCTTGTATTACGAAGGTGAAGAAGAGATGGCCGCCTAGGAACATAACTGTCGGCATGGTAGCAGAAATCCGTTTGTCACGCAACTTTTCAACTTTTTTTTTTTTTAGCAAAGAGAGAGCCGCCAATTGCCTACAGATTGGTTTGAATAGGTAACTGGTTACAGTTGCTCTATGTGTTACAAATAAAAATTGAGCATTTTTACCGGACATTCATTTGAGTTAAAGCCTTGATTATACCGAAAAATTATAGCAAAATCTCGTACTGATACCAGTCTTCATTACAGTGTTATTGACCAAAAACGTGACTGCACTGTCTGTGAAACCCACAGTAAGAGAGCTTTACCAATTACGAATAAACATTACCTTTTATCTGAAATGCTTTTAAATATACGTTTTGAAGTTAATTGTAATAGCGGTTGTAGTTTTTTTTATTTATACTTAATTATAATTGTAATTGTAACTGAAAAGTTCAAAATAATAAAGTACTTTATTTGAAATTGTTATCCTAGAGCAGCCCTCTTACTTTTCGAGAACTCATCTTAACCAAATGCAATAGAGATGTTTTCAGCCGCTACCCAATTTGTTTATAATATTATTAAGGGAGAATCTTAACAAGCCAGCTACCAATTCTAAAAAAGATTTTATTCCATTTATTTCCTTTTTTTGTGCAAAGAGTTTTGTGAAATTTTTTTCCAATATTTAAGTTTTATATATCAGTATTATTGAAGTTGTAATTGTAATTCAATAACAGGTCAGGTAATTAGCATTCTAATTGTAATAGACATAAAGCAAACGTAATTACCCCTAACCAGCTTATATTACATAAGATATGCGACAGTAGCTACTTCATACGAAATGGATGAGCATAAAAATAATGGGAACAAAAATAAAAAAAAAATTTTATGCATACATAGGAGAAAACTGATTAGAAATTTAGTGATTTTTCCACTACACTTCGGCTTCTCTGGGGGCACCTGTGAATTGTTCAATCTTTAATAAATCGACTTTATCTTTCTCGGGATCTATGTGGTTCTGCACCCTTATTTGGCCAGGCAACCAATTCAAATCCTCTCGACCTTGAAACCATTCCTGGACTATTCTGGCCGTATGGATGGGGCAGCCGTCATGAAAGAAAATGACAGGACTAGGTGGAAAGGGATAATTCCGCTATTGAAGTGAAGGGAGGAAGAAATCCTGAAGAATTTTAACGTATTTTTCACTGGTGAAACCCTTCAGTCTTGGTGATATCACATATACCATGTAAGGAAATCCAGGCCCACACGTTTATGGTTACAAGCCACTCCTGGCCACTTAGTAAATGTTTCCTCGGTGGTATCTGAAGGAAAACAATCTAAATTTTTTACAATTTACGCGTTGCTTTCCGTAAAAGGGAAAATAATGATATATCGTTTGGGGAAATGTAATGCTAAGTAACAACCCCTGCATTAAGATAATGTTTATTCATCTATGAGGATTAATACTTATTACAAGTTTGCCTCATCTAACCTCTTATACCCTAAAACAGCTCGAAAGCTGATTAGTGGAATTCACGTTAAGAGAGGAACAGCACCACCTTTAGTAAACAGTGTTACAAACAGACAATTAACAATTACAATAATGACCTGAGATGTTGCAATGCCAGTAACAGCCAATCAATCAATCAGTCCCAGTAATCGTGTGATTTAATATATCACTTTGTTCGGTGATAACGATATCACTGCTATTACACGCTAACAAGTTTGTCACCCAATCATGGCTAGACTGAGGTGTTGTATAAATTTTGATAGGGCATCTGTCCTCTGCTAGTAGTATTCGTTATAGTCTCCAAATGAACAGCAACATATTATTCTCCGGGCGCAGATCGTCGCTCTACGAGAAAGTGGGCTTTCAATAGGCACTGTTGCACAGCGTCTTGACGTCTCCCCTACAACAGTAAATAAATGGAAAAGGAGGCAAGCTTAGACTGGGAAATTGACCGACTTTAGATAGCATTTATTTATTTCATTTATTTATTAATTTTTTAAACTATAAACCTTATAAACCCGTGAAATTATGAAACCTAAATTACAGTTGCCTTGGTCCTGTTGAACTCTAATAGTGATTCTTTCTCTTTACTTCCCAGAATACCAAATAGCGTTCCCATAAGTAAACAGGCTATAATTAATCTTGATTATCTAGGTATCTGCATGTTAATTACGTATTTCAGTTCGAAGACCTCCACCGCGAATGACCACCCGTGAGGATAACGACGACATTCGACGAGCAGCATAAGAAGATCCTTTTACCAATACTATTGCTATTTGTGAACGTCAGGCATTAAATGTTTAGGCTATGACGGTGAGAAGACGTCTGCATGAGGCAGGAATACCTCATAGAATTCTTGCCAAGAAGGAATTTCTCGGCATCGTGCTGATAGGCTTGCCTTCGTTCAACAGTTTGTGGGGGAGGATGTGGAATTTTGGTCTCGAGTCGTATGCAGTGACGAAAGGTCTTTTACTAGCAGAAGTCACGACAGAATACATAACTGAAGACCGAGTAATATAAGGTGAGTTTCTAAAATCATTAATAACAGTCAGACTATAATAATTATAAGCAAGGGTAAAAAAAACTATTTTCTAAAAATCGGTAAAAATAAAAGATAATAATTTTGTTAATAACCATGTATTTTCCGCTAATTGAATTACATTGCCACGAGAAGTGCGAAAATAAAAATTCTTCATTGAAAAACCCCCCATTAGTTCTACTATGGCCAGCTTTTAGGCATTAAGCAAATACATTATTAATATTATGAATAATCACGTAGGCAAACTTATAATATAGAGTACAGCCTGTTTACTGAATTAAAGAATATCATATCATAACGGACTGTTGTAGATCAAAGTTAATGCTATTATAAGTATTAATCCTTGCAGATGAATAAACATTCTTAACTTATTGCAAGGGTTGTTACTTAGCATTTTATTTCCCCAAACGATATAGAATTATTTCCCATTATTCGAAAACCAAGCAAAGCGTAAACTGTTAAAAATTAGATTTTTTTCCCTTCAGATACTACAGAAGAAATTTATGAGGTGGCCAGGAATGGGCATGTCACAGTAAACGTGTGGGGCTGGATCTTCTTACATTATATGGATGATATCACCAGGATTGAGTGGAAGCTCACTGGTGAAAAATACATTGAAATTCTTCAGGATTTGTAACTTCTTTCACTTCAACAGTGGAATTATTCCTCCCCACCTGCTCCTGTCATTTTCAATCACGACCGCTGCCCCATCCATACAGCCAGAATAGTCCAGGAATGGTTTCAAGGTCGAGAGGATCTGCAGTTGCTTGACTGGCCAAGTAAGGATACAGACATGAACCTCACTGAGAATATATAGGCTAATTTGGTACAATGTTGGGAGCCTGAGAGGGAGAGGAGACCAGATCTACTTATGAACCTCTGGGAACACAATGGAAACTCTTCCACAACCGACCACAGATCGTCAGAAACCATGAATCCTCTATGCCTAACAGATTGCAAGAGGTGATCTAGAAGGAAGGTGGCTGGGCTTCTCACTAATATTAAAAATAGATGTAAAAATTGAGTGTGTATATTTGGATTACCCATGGCTTCCGCTGAACTTCCATGTCGTATGATGTAAAAGAAATCGTAAACAGACCTATGCATATCGTTTAGCTCCAGGTCATGATTATTATAATTTATTTATTAGAAAGGTGAATTTGATATTTCAAAGGAGTTCAAAATCTAAAGGGAATTTCGCCATCCTGATTTTTTCTTAAAAAAATTATCTAAAAAGAGAACCCTAGGACAATATCATCAAACTACATTTCTCCAAATGGTTCTTTCCACAATGGAAAGGTAAATGACTGAAGGGGCTGTTTAACAATAGAGACGTCTGTCTCTTATCCTCACACGAATGATGATAAGAGCGAAAGGAATTTCTGTCCGTATGACATTAAAACATGTATCACAATTAATATATTAGAAAATATAAGCCAAGTAGATATGTTTATCCATATCATGTAATAATTATTGTAATGAACGGCGTGGAGGGAATAACCTCTATACAGTATATTCAAGAGGGAATACAAACCCAACCATGAATACATGAAGCCTCTGAATATCAACAATTGTTTATCATTGGCAAACTAAGTTTACCATATGGGAATGGTTAAAAGTTTGCACCAAGTTTGGGAGTCCTTCACTTTCCATTACACGTTGTGGAATTTTCTCTGTCCCTAGTAGTTTCAATTTGATTCCTCAGTAACGTCTAGTCTCTCTCTCTCTCTCTCTCTCTCTCTCTCTCTCTCTCTCTCTCTCTCTCTCTCTCTCTCTCTCTCCTTTTCATTCTATATGTATTTACAAGAGAGAGTGAGTTTAACCCAATCCTTCTTCTTGTAAATGTTGTTGTATTCAGAAAATCTACAGTACTATAATAATATTAGGATAAACACTAAAAAAACACGCAGGCATTAAAAGATAAACAAGAAATATTTCAAGTGGAGCTTTTCGTTAGCCATACACTCTATCCACGAGCATATCTAGTACTTCGTCCACTCATCGGG
Organism: Macrobrachium nipponense; assembly: GCF_015104395.2. Classification (NCBI taxonomy): domain Eukaryota; kingdom Metazoa; phylum Arthropoda; class Malacostraca; order Decapoda; family Palaemonidae; genus Macrobrachium; species Macrobrachium nipponense. The sequence continues at coordinate 65,982,184 of NC_087210.1, forward strand.
GTCGCAACAGGCCCACCTTACCCCTAGGCCCCCACCCATTTCAGTTGTAGCAAAGCCAGGCTGAGGACATCGGTAAAACAAAAGCAAGAAGCTTGTCAGTTTGAATTACATTTTAGAATTCCAAAACCTGTAAGACGGCTTAACAACAAGAACTCCCCCCGCCCCCCGAAAAAATATATATGCATATATTAGTTTAGTCATGATTAATGGGTGTTAATGACATATCAAAACTGAATACTTAGCGCAGTGGTATTTCTAGATAACATGTCACTTTAAAGTAGCTAATATGGGGGAGAGAGAGAGAGCAGAGAGAGAAGGAGAGAAGGAGAGAGGAGAGAGAAAGAGAGATAGTAGAAGCTAAGGTGTCGGACACTTAAAACACGTTCACCGAGTTTTTGGGTATGTTCAATGAAGTGTTGCTGCGCTTCTCTTTATAGCTTCCTATTATATTATTGGTAGGAAACGCACTGCAACCGATACTATAAACTTGGCTTACGTGATAAGGTTAAACTATCCTGTTATGATGTTCGTGATTCTCTCCAATACCAATATAACTAAAATTTTGATCGATTTTAAGTATTGCGTAATGAATATGACTGATATATAATAACAGACACGGTGGTTAGATAACGACTTAGACGAAAGTTAAAAGGAATCTTAATAAACAAACTTATATTAAAAGTGAGACAGTAATCTTAGTTACAGCGATATACCCTGCTCAGATTTCTTTTTTTATTTTTACTCCGTGTGTGTGTGCGTGTGTGTTTCTCCAACCATACCTAATGACTCCTCCCACTGAAAGAATTCCAGAGCTTATTGGTGGAACTCTTGCTAAGAGAGGAAGAGTCCTCCCCCCATCCCCCTCAGTAAACACTGTTACCATATAATTTTTCGAAGTCCCTCAAGAAGGTGTACCAGGGAAACCTGTGTCCAACTGTACATATGATATATACAATCTAGTAACTGGATGATTTGCTGGTAGCAACATATAGTCTTCTGTATTCCAATTTTCCTTTAGCCACTTAGAAATTCTTTGTCCTACTACTATGACTCCATTCTTAATTGAAGGTCCTAATCTTCTGAACCTCACTTTCCAATCAGTCATGTCCCTTTGCATCTCTCTAACCCACATTAGTTCTGCTTTTAATAATTCCTTGAACTGTTGGTTCCCTCAGCATGCCCTTAAAGGATCTGCATTTGAAAACATTCATTACCCTACATGTAACTCTTAGTAGTTTGTAATAATCACTAAATCTATTAACATCAATCATGTGTATAACATGGTTCTGACTTACTTTAGCAACAGCCATGACAACACCTACTCTATCAGTTAGTTCATTTTCACAATTTAGTTTGATAGGCCATTTTGAAATTGGTAATGTTAGGAATTTTGGTCCATTTTGCCAGGCAGAATTTTCACCAATTTTTTCTGGACTACACGGTTTAGAGGTCATATCTGCAACATTTTGAATTGAATCAACCCACCACCATTCCCTTGAATCAGTTTTTATTTGTATCTCTGCAATGCGTACAGCAACAAATGTGTTGAATCCACAGGACTCCTTTTGAATTTGTGATCTTACAATTGTTGAGTCAACTATGTGATAAACTGACTCAAACTCCCATGAAAACTCCTTTACTATGAGTTCTCTCATCCTAGCAGCTATGAGAGCACCACATAATTCCAGACGAGGAATAGACATTTGTTTCACTGGTGCAATCTTATTTTTCGCCATTATCAGACTTGATTTAAACTTATTATCACTGATTTGCCACCTCACATATGCACAAGCCCCATATGCTTGCGTGCTACCATCAGAAAATATTACTAGGTTCGGCTTACCAAAAGCATTAGATGGCTTTAAGGGTCTTCTAAAAGTTAATGACTCTTTGAAAAACGCTTTCCATTCGTTCATCATGGAATCATCAAGTGGATCATCCCACTTGATTCCACCACCATTCGAGTTACTTTTGGAAATCATGGATCTCATCAAGATCTTAGCTTTGAGTAATACTGGTATAACCAACCCTAATGGATCATACAACGATGCAATTTGACTCAATATCTTTCTGCGTGTTAATATTTCTGGAAATTTATAATCAAATTCACCTATATCTAAATTTGGACCACTCCTAACCTTTCTTATTCTTGGTGTAAAGTTGAGTCTTACAGCAAAGGAAAAATAGTCATCTACAGGATTCCATTTTAAACCTAAGATTTTCTCACTATCAGATTCTATTATTCTTATATTGCAGTTTTCATAATGCCCGCTGACTATCCAGTGCTTTATTCTGAAACTTCCCTGAGACAATACCCTTTCAGTATCCTGTATTAATTTGATTGCGTTCTCGATGGCATCAGTAGAATACAGTATATCATCTGCAGATGTATTATTAAGAATCATATCTTGCACATCAGGGGATTCCTTACCGAATTGTTCTACTGTATGTCTCAAAGCTACCATAGCTATAGTACCACTGGGCCTATCTCCAAATGTTACTGTGGTAAGAACATACTGATCAGGTGGCCTACTATCATCCAAGTCCCTCCATACAAATCTATGCGTATGTTCATCTAGTGTGCTGAGTTTTACAGTATGGTACATCTTTGCTATGTCACCCACGGCTATATTATCTTGCCTAAGTCTACACAACACTCCTAGCAAACTGTTCAAAATATCAGGCCCCTTAGCCCAAAAATCGTTTAACCTTTGTCCCATATAAGATGCTGAAGAACTGAAGACAATGCGCACTGGGGTTGAACTAGATTCTGGCTTCAACACCTCATGATGATGAATATAGTGAACTGGGCCATTGTACTCTTGAATCTCTTTATTGGTTAATTTCCTAGCTACTCCCCTTCTAACCATATCTTCAATCTCTTTCTGATATTTTATTGCATACTCATTCCCAAGTTTCCTTAATCTATTCTCTGTTGTTCTTAACTGGCATTTGCTACCTTTATGTTATTTTTCAAATGATTTGGATCTCTTATCCAAGGATACCTTACAAACCAGCATTTCTGTTTCTCGTCATACGTTAATCCTTCCTCAAATCAATTTGTCATTTCCTTTTCTTCTTTCAAACTTACATAATTGGGTCCAGACAACCTCTGCACATACATTTTGATACATTGTGGATTACACCTTGTTCATTTCTTATTTCTTCTATGGCAAAAAATTTATCTAACTGATCCTTTAGATTTTCTGTTGGCTCACTACTGATTTCATTCAAATTTACTGAACTTGAAAGTTTATGAATTCTCACAAACATATGATTACTAGTAATAACTTGATTTGTAATTTCATCATGTCTACCACGTATGCTGAGCCAAAACTGATTTTCTAGCAACTGGAGACCCTTATTTGTTTCAACAACCCTTGGCAATATTTCACAATAATTAGCACCAATAAGCATATCGATTTCCCCATGTGGGCGATTCAGCTCTAAGTTTGATATTCCTTCAATAAGTTCAGATACCCTGGATAAGTCTACTTTCTTGATTTTGGCTGTTATTTCATTAATACCAACAGCATTCATATTCCAAACCTTACCAGATTTATCAATTAGTGGTACACAATATTCGTTGCTTGAGTGATATTCAACCGCATTGCCCACTTTGATCATGGATAAATTTATATGCTTTCCACTTAAACCCAATTTCTTAGCCCTCCTATTTGTTATAAATGAAATATCCGCTCCTGGATCCCACAGTACATTAACAGGAATGTTCTTACTATTCACCATACTGATATTCAACAACACTGCAAATCCCTTTTCTGATATCGCTTTGTGAATACTATTTTTCTACTCTATCGGAATGCAACAGTGGATGATGATTACGATTGCATGGCCCTTTACCTTCAATAATGACATCACACAATGTACCCACCTTGCAGCTACGAGCAGGATGATATCCCCTTAGACACCTAAAACATATTCCATTACCCTTTATAATCTCAAATCTTTATTTGCTACCACAACCATTGAATTTATAACATTCTGTTATATCATGACCAATTGAATTGTGTATCAGGCATCCTATCCTTACTATCTGCCTTAGGTTTAATATCCTTTCACCATTTCTGTCAAGTTAACAATACAAGATTCAAATTCCTTATTTTTTATACTTTTTTCTTCCCCCATTTTTTTCACCAATTTTATCAATTCCGATTCATTCTCAACTGTGCTGTCAACATGATGGACTGTTGCCTTATTATCACTACCGCTACTCCTAACATTAGAATTCATATATTCCAAAATTTTTCTCTCCTTCTGTAAGAACTTCAACAACTCAGGAAACAGATTGCTAGTTACTGATACCTCATCTGCTTTATTTACCCTCTCTTTTGAAGTGAAGGTAAAGCCTTTTCTATATGGCTGACAACGTTTGCACTATTAAGTTCATCAGAGAGATTTACCTTTTTTAAATCAAGCCAACATTGCTCAACCTGATCGACCATTTTAATAAATCCTTTGGTATCATCATCATATAAATTTTTCTTTCAGAGATCTAAGTTCACCAACCACTAAGTCTACAATCTTTCTTGAATTCCTAAATTTATCATCCAAACGTTGAATCATTTCATCATAATTACCCTCTGAGCCCTTCACTGCTTGAAGTGCTTCTCCACCTAGACACATTTTGAGAGCATATGGATCAGTACCGTATATACTCTTAACTAAATTCTCATAATCTTCCTTAAAAGTTGGATAGTCTCTTAAATTACCTTCGAACATTGGTGGTTCAAATTCTTTACTTTAACCTTCGATTTATCTGTTGCCTTTACATCCTGGACACCTTTGAATATTTTTGCACTTACTTCACATTTTAATCTTTCACTATCTAAAATATATTGCTGGGCTTCTTCTTCTAAACTACTATCGGCTAGCTTATCCTCGTTTTCATATATAAATTGTATCAGTTCATCATTTTGATACTCTAGGCATTTAAAGGCTTCAACCATTTCCTCATAGTTCTTCGTTAACACTGATAAATCATCACCTCGATTGATTCCTTCATTGTACATAGTTACCTTCCTGGTGAACTTCCCTTTGTTGATTTGCCCTCTTCCTCTTCAGGGCGACGAGTTCCTCTTGCACACCCATGGCGGATGAAGTTGAAATGTACTGGGATGTTCAAGGATGGACCATAAGTAGTAACAGTTTTTATTGCCAACTATAGGTTTCAACCTGAAATATATATTCCATGTAATAAAAAATAATACAATCCAACCAGCCATACAAATTTTGAATTTTCCCTATTTTTCCCAATTTCATTATCAAAAAAAATATTTGTCCTTAATACAAGCCTTCTACTATCGTTTCCACAGAGGCCGTGTAATAGTGTTTTTCCCAAATATCTAACAAACCGGCTTATGAATTTTCCATGAAACTACAGCATGAATGTTTCAAACATTGGCCTAATTTTTGGTGGTACAATGAATTGACAGATGTGCTTAATTAAGCCGTTTACTCTTAGAAAAAAAGAGGAACTTCTTCCCCTCCTTCAGAGCGTTTCGAAGAAGTGGTACTTAATGACGTAACTGTGACGCAGAGGTTTCCCAACCCTCCTTCGGTGTTTTCACCTATGGCTATCCTAGTACTTCCCCCCCTTCCTTCTTGCCTTCTTTCCTTCATTCCCATTGTTATTAGGCTACCGAGTAAATCCCTGTTAGGAAAGACTGTGTACTGCACATATAAAATGAGCCGGAAGGAGCAATAAAATGTTTCTATGGTGGTAGATATGATTAGATGGTTAACACATTATCGAACATAATAGAAGAGGTTTAAAACAGGCGTGTGGAAACGCACTGAGAGATATTCTACTCGGACTCCTACAAATTTTAGATTTGCGACTAAAAAAAAAAATTAATTAAATTAAATAAATAAAATAAATAAAAATAAAAACATAGAGAAATAGAAAACAATTTTTTTCCTTGAGAGAGTTTTATATTTGGAATGATGGTTATGGGGCAAGACTGGAGCAGGATTCAGAAATAATTTCACCGACTTCGACTCCTACCTCAGAGCCGCCCTTTTAGTAAATCCAAGGTAATCATCGGCAGCAGTTGTAGTAGTAGCTCTGAACTATTTCATATAGATTCGAACTTTAGTCATGCAAATATGTTGACTTTGTCCTCGCCATTGCAAAACTACAATTGCGCCGAAACTCTTCACCATTTACAACAGAGAGAAAGAAGAAACCGCCTGAAAATTAGTATAAATCGGTAAGAAAAGTATACTTTACTAAAAGTACATGATATATTGCAATATACTGCGCGCCATATATATATATATATATATATATATATATATATATATATATATATATATATATATATATATATATATATATATATATATATATATATATATATGATATATGTATTTATTTCTTTTTCCTACAGGCCATGTGAACGAGTTGCTGATGCTATGGGGATGACTCCGAACGCTGTCCGAGTGTTGGTGAGCCGTGGACAGAATCCTCATCCACCTGAAACACCACCTGCATCATCAAATACGTCGCCTCTGGTCTTTGACAACTTCACCGTTGGTTCCATTAGGAGACATGTGCACAGCATGTTTAATGCTAAGCGATTTTTCACTATTGCCACTTTAGCGGAAAATTTAAAATGCTAAATATCATTCCTGAAGAAACATCTGAGAAGGCAGTATGGCGAATCCTCCATAACATGGGTTTCCAGTACAAAACATCCCAGCGGAAAATGTACCTAAAGAAAGAAATTTTGGACGTCGTTTGCCGCCGAGTTGATGCTCTACGATCCCTCCAGCAACATCGTGATGAAGGAAGAGAAGTAGTGTATGTCGATGAGACGTGGTTTACGACGAGAATGCAACATACCAAGGAGTGGGTGGACACCTCTCAATCTGTCACCAGTGCCACCTACAGCCGCCAGGTGCCACTATGAGAAGGAGAGAGGTTTGTGGTAGTAGCAGGTGGTACAGCTAAAGGTTTTGTAGAAAGTTTATTTTTATGCTTCCCTGCGAAAAATAAAACCGGCGACTACCATGGAGAAATGAATTCAGAGATATTTATTCGGTGGCTAACATCACAGCTCCTGCCGTCGCTTGAGGATCCTTCGGTGCTGGTGCTAGACAACGCCCCATACCATAGCCAATTGACAGGAGATAGCCGATGCCCAACAACAGCTACAAAAAAGGAGGATTTGGTTAACTGGCTCAGGTCTCGAAAAATACAGTATCCAGCTCACGCAACACGCCCTGAGCTTCTAAAGATATGCAGGGGCAACCGGCCGAAACCAATTTACATTGTGGATAATATAATCCGTGAATGGGGCTATGAAGTAGTTCGCTTGCCCCCTGCCCATCCTGAGCTCAACGCCATCTAGCAGGTGTGGGGCAGTATGAAACGACAAGTGCGCTCCTCGTTGCAGCGGTTTACCTGTGCTGATCTCTTGCCAGGCTTGAAGAGGCCAGGCTTGCTGTAACACGGGAGACGTGGGCTGGCGCTGTCAGGAGATCAAGATATTTTGAAGATGATTACTGGCTTTCAGATAATATTCAAGACAGTATAGATCCGGTCATCATCAACATTGATAGTGACGAGGAAAACGATCTTTTCCTTGAGAGTGATGATGAGTAAAATGTATAAGTGTCCATTTCTTGTTTTTTTTTTTTTTTTTTTTTTTTTTCATCCCTCAAATATTTATGCTTTCCAGCAATTGGTGATAACATTATTTTGGAAAAGCAAAGCTAATGAATACTTTGATACGAGTATATCAGGTTGGCATGTAGACAATGTCAATGGATTTCTCAAAGTAAGGTTGATTGGTATAATTCCAGTGACAAAGTCGCAATGATATTTGTCACATACCTTTTAAGTAACAAAATAGGTACTGGTAATTATAACGTAAATAAATATATAAAACTATAGGTTGAAATATAATAAATCTTATGTATGTATGAACACACACACACACACAATATATATATATATATATATATATATATATATTATATATATATATATATATATATATACATATATATGATTTCAAAATTTATCAAGTGGCCGATGTCAATGCCCTTATATGAAACATCTTTTAGAAGTCTACCTTCTAAGGAATTCAAGCTACTCTCTCTGGTGAAATTGATAGGATAAATTATATCAAATAATGCTCTCTGTCATTTTCTTCCTGGCAATTGATGTATCGAGTAACCTGTGTTGTATGGAAGATGAGTCCTACGCTTAACCTAAAGAAAACTATATTTCTATTGCTTTACCAACACTCGCTTGAAGTGCGAAGTGTAGGGTTAGCATGGCTTCTTTCGTCTCCTGTCAGTCTCATTCTTGATCTTCAATGTAAGTGAGTGGGTAAGATATAAAAGGTTGGTCTTGTGTTTAGGTAAAGTCTAAAGTCACGAATCACATTACCAGGTATGTTGAACTTTTACTGACAAAGAATTTCGTATTGCTTGGGGTAGGTCATATGACAATTATCCATGGAGTTAAACAGGCGTTTAACAATTCGGGGGATGGGAGGTACAGGGGAAGAAACGTTATACCAACGTCACTGAGGGACGTCATCACTTTGCGAATGTGTGGGTGGCTAAGACTGGCTTTAGCCTCATTTTTTTAAGTAAAAAAGTTAATGAAACGTAATTGGCAATGCACAGTATTTCCCAAAATTAAGCCATTGTATGAAGCGCTCCCTGCTGATATCATGGAAATCCATCAGTTATTTTAGGAGTTATTTAAAGAAAACACTATTACATGGCCTCTGGAAACGTTAGTAGTAAAGTACATGAACAATCCAGTATTGATATGTGTATGTCTAACAATAACTGTTTATAGCAATGTAAGTAAATAACACTGTAATTATGGTACTGTAGCCACTAAAGCACACTCTGCATCAAATTAAATGTACTCATATCATAAAGCATTACTGTATATATACATAGAATCCAATTACCAATAAGGGCAATTCCAATTGAAATATCATACAACATCCATAATACACTGTAATGCACTCACTTCAATGGCCTCACTATCATAGGCCTTGAACCCCAGTAGGAGATTGCCAAACACCAATATCCCATCACTTGCCGGCCTTACATGTCACCGACTTCATTCTTGTGTTTACATCCACAAGAATAACACCTGTCACCACCAGCCACCACCACTCAACACAATAGGCAGTACCAGAGTGGTTAAAAAATTTTACGGCAGTTCGCCTTCTCCCGCTAACCGTGCGACACTGAAATATGGGTAAAACAAAAGATATTCCAGATGCGCAATAAGTTACAACTCGCTCCAACCCACATCAACATTTTTCAAACAAATATATCCTTATAGTATTATGAAGTTTATCATGTTAGTGATACACATATACTGTATATATATATATATATATATATATATATATATATATATATATATATATATATATATATATATATATATATATATATGTGTGTGTGTGTGTGTGTATATAAAGAGAGAGAGAGAGAGAGAGAGGAAAACGCATTCTGTATTTCTGTGTGCATGAACAAGTTTTATCAAATCTTCACACATCATTTCTCTCTCTCTCTCTCTCTCTCTCTCTCTCTCTCTCTCTCTCTCTCTCTCTCTCTCGTCCCTTGTAAGGATTGCTGTTGTTAGTCTGTGTTTACAATTTATAATTCACTGAGTACCGTTCCTGTAAAGATTTTATACAAGATTGTAGATGGTGTCTGGAGTTGGTCGTGATGAAGCTGTTAATTTAATTTTTTGTTTATTTGTGTGGGGATGTTCCCAGAGATAAAAGGGAAGGAAGGAGCGAAGGGGAAGGTTGATCAATCTCCGTAAATTAGTACAAACGGGGATGGAAAGTACGTCGATTATTTTTAGTCTAGTAGATTAAAACACAATGTTGGGACAATGAGAAATGAGATGCCTGGTTTCGTTCGTTTTTTCTTTTTTTTTTAACTTTAATTTAAGGTTTCAGGATAATTTTTGCACAACCATACAGTGGCTCAGTTTATTCTGCAATGTGTGCTTATATCCCATATCAAACACACGTACACACACATGAGATTAGGAAAGGAGCCTTATTACTCCACATACACCATATACACACAATCATCGCCTTCTACTTTTATTTATTTATTTTTTTTTTAAATTCGCCTTCACCATGTATACTACACTTCCATAAAATACAGTTGGATCTAAAATCCCTTCATACGCAACCACCGTAAGAGATCTAATTCTCAACCCAGTAAATTGCACACACCCTGATTTGTTGCGCCACATATTTTGTTTAAATTCTGCTCTCATCCGATCACCATCCCTTTTATTTACTCTCGCATGCTTTCTATTTAAACAGCTTCGAAAGGATTCCTTTGAAGATGTGTACATAGTAAATACAAGAAAGCGCTGGAGAACCATTTTTATAACTCACCCTGATTCTGGTATTTGCAGTACGTTTTCATCAAGCTTCTTAAGCAAAAGGTAACACGTAGATATCAGAGAGAAGACGAAGAACTTAAAGTAAAGCCTGCCGAATATTCAAGTCTAGATAATGAAGTTGAACGCGGATCAATAATAGATATATTAGAATAGTTGAATATACAGGCTAATGATGACAAAGCCATGTATTCAAGCAGTGGTAATGGTATTATGGTAGCCCACATAATCAATAACGAAGTATCCATGTGTGAAACAGGACAAGACCAGCCAAAATGAGGGATAGATCAATGGAGAAAGACAACACAGGACAGAACATTTTTATGACGCCGTGAACAAGAAATACGATGGGGATAATTTTCTTGATATACCATAAGCTACAAAAACTGGAATGTCATGTGCTTTATCCACACCATTCCACGATGCTATTATGCACTTTATAGTGGTTCACTGGCCCGGATGAGACAAGAATATGAACCAATTACGTCTGATATGCATTAGCTCTGGCAATTACGAAATTAGACGGCTAAACCAGACAACCTTCCGTGGATGCTACTCAATAACCCTTACATTTTTCCACACCTGGATCACGATATTGCCTTAATGGGAAACAGTTGGCTGGCTGTAATCAATCGCTGCAGAATGTGTCTATTTTTTCATAACAGAAATAAGATGTCAGAAAAAAACTGCTATGGATTTTTTAAAAGTTTCATACCTGCAAGGAATCAGAGGAATCTATTTCTGGTGATGGAAATTTATTTATCGATGTTGTTCGGATCCCACAATAAGCTGTGGGTCCCTTGTTAAGTAACCATTTGGTTCCTAGCCACGTAAAAATATCTAATCCTTCGGGTCAGCCCTAGGAGAGCAGTTAATCAGCTCTGTGGTCTGGTAAAACTAAGATATACTGAACTTTTTTCATATTGAGCAAGAGTCCTAGACCCTAGCCTAATCTATATATTCATTACTCTTGTCACTAATTTGCATTCTTGTTTACCAATGTATTATATCCATCCTCGTCATTTCCCTTATCAACGGGAATGATCTCGAGTAATTTCCATTTTCTGCCTTCCCTTGGCCAATTTGTTGAGAGAAGTGTTCGAATCTCTATCTCAAAATGATGGGTTTTATGATTCAAGTTCATTTTTCCAAATGTAATCTCATTATAATACCCTGTTCGGATCACTAGCAATATCTGTTCTTAGGAGATAATAAAAAAACACAAGAAATGAAGCACAATCACACTAGTGAAAAAAACGTGAAAAATAGAACTTTAATTAACAGTGAAATAAAAGCTTATAAACTCAAAGGCGGAGTAAAAAGGAGAACTCTGTACAGATGGGGTTTGGTATTTGGGAACTTATTCAAAATTCTATAGTAGCCACGGGAAATATTCTATTATGATGGCATCATTAAATATTATTGCACAATGAAACTTACTTTTCTTGTCAGTATCTGTAGTTGTACAAAACATTAGAAAAATATTGAATTTTGGTGTCAAAACTCAATTATATTTATTTACAAATGTATTTATAAGTAGGACAAATTTGGCTTGTTTAATTGTGCAATTATATAATTATCTATAAGTACAGTATAAAGTACAAAGTTGATGAGCGTTAATAACTTCCTAATGAGTTGTGCAAGTTATATTTGAGAATCTTCTGTGCAAGTCATCAATAGTCTATGTGGGATTTAGATTGGGTAAACTTGTAGCACTGTTTTACAGTTTTCAGAATTATGTGGTGCTATAATAATTACATCATCTTAAAAAGTAATTTTTTTCTCTGTTTTAATGCAGTTCCAAACATTTGAGTTGAATTTCTGTTATTATGTAAAGATCCTTCTGTTTCGTGCAATAAACTCCTAATGGCAGTCTCCCTAGGCCTACCTATGTCTTAAAAGGACAGGATAAATGGAACCACGGTTCCTTAGCCGAAAACGTACTAATCCACAAAAGTAATTGGCTTCAGCTGGTATTTATTTTGTATCAGTACTCTAAGTAGGTCATGAATACCAAATTTTGTTTTTTATCAGAATTGAATTATTTTTTTCCCGTTTCACGTTAGCCCCGCAGTTTTTCTGTGTTAATGAAATAGTCTTTGTAAATGCCTTATATCTCCTTGGTACTTATGACTACTAAATCGATGTATAACCATCATCAGATAGATCTAGAAGGCTTAGAAAGGCTTACATAAATGCATATCAACGCGTCCACGCCTTGATATTCACACCCTCTTACTTGAAGTCCTGTGATCATCGTAATAGCTCTCATTATCTCTCATCTTTCTTATGTATGTTTGTTATCTCCTGTCATCTACTAATACTCAGTTTTTTAATAGTTGACTAGCTTTACCCAGGCGCGCGTTGCTGTGGCTCAGTCTGGTTAAATGGAAAAGAAGGAGAAGAGAAAGAACACGTTTCTGATATATTTAATTTCACAATGCTTGTGGGTATATAATATTTTCTGCTGTTCCATCGTTTGTGCGGATGTAGAGTTTGTCTGGTTTCCCGGCTCTAAAACACGCAACATATAATTGTCCATGTGAAAGGCAATACATATATATACCTATATATATATATATATATATAATATATATATATATATATATAGTATATATATATATATATATATATATATATATATATATATATATATATATATATATATATATATTATAATCTATTATATATATATATTTATAATATATATATATAGATATATATATATATATATATATATGATATATATATATATATTATTATATATATATATATATATATATATATATATATATATAATATATATATATATATATGATAATATTATATATATATATAGATATATATATATATATATATATATATATATGTTATCATATATATGTATATATATATATATATATATATATATATATATATATATATATATATATAATATATTATATTATATATATATATATATATATATATATATATATATATATATATATATATATATATATATATATATATATATATATATATATATATATATATATATATATATATATATATATATATATGGGGTTGTTTGTTTGAAGGGAACCCCTTCAAACAAACAACCCCACACCCCGCAACCCTTTCCTTTTGGTGCCCTTTGGCACTAGAACATAAAAACACGTGCGTATTCGAATGGAACGTGTGTCAAAATTTCAAAGCAATCGGTGGAGAACGTTCGGAGATTTAAGGTTTTGAACAAACGAACATCTTCAATTTTATTTATATAGATTCAAGATCATCAATCTTCTCCAGCTTCGTTCCAGAGCTGTCAATTCTTCTTGCCTTTCTATTTGATCACGTGATACTTTGTTCTATTTGCCGACATTCGCGTGTAACTGTTAGTGCAATGGTCGTTAATCCCTCTTCTAACGGTCGTCCAACTATTGGTTAGAACGACACACTTTTTTTTTTTTTTTTTCATTTCAATTGAAGAGTAATTTTCTTCTTATAGGTCCAGGATATGGACCTACTCTGCATCTTACCCCGATGTAACCGATCTTGGTAGTGTGTGGGATAGAGGGCAACACAGGAAAGAGTGTTTATTTTGCGGCAAATATCTGTTGATGGTTACTCGTTGAGTATCCAAAATCTAAGTGTAAAGGGCGTCCCTCCGAGAGATATATGCTGAATTAACTATAGGAATAGCATGCATTAAGGTCCTAAATATATACCTTCGAGCTATTCTAACTCGCTGCAAAATCTCTCCCGAATGCTTGAAGATTGCTCTAAGCACTCGGGCGGGCACTGGAGGGCACAGCCAGTCAAAAGACACTTTCACTTTTCCTAATCTGGCAATTAACTAGGCGTGCATACAGTGGGTGTGTTTGGTAGAGAAAAGTTGTATGGGGTCTACGTTATAGATACAGAATAACACGATACTTCCAATATATTCGTTATTTTTTTCTTACAGACTGGAATTTTGTCCGAAATCTCGTTGCGTTACCAGTGACTAGACTCGTGTGAAGGTGGGCCTAGTGCATTGAGTCTTGTTCTAGTAGATCCACGTTTACCTTTATGGCCACTAGAACATCGGGTTACTGCAGCTGTTCAGTGGTTACGAAGTTACAATGTCAAGGTGATATTGGCTTCATAGGATAATATTATTTGGGTACAGGTAAATCGCCTGAATGACTACATATTATCGCAGTATGTCACAATTGACGAATGAAGACATATAAATGGCACCACATAACAGCAATAATAACACACACAGCAACGGGAGCTTGTTACTTCTGGAGTTTTCGTAACTGATAAAATAAGAGATAAGTAAGTAATCTTCTTTGAAATAGCAAAAAGTTATTACGTACTAAGAGAATCTATATGTGTAATATAATAACATTATCGAAAACTATAGTTAACAGGGACGAAAAGATCAAGGTAGGCTAGGAACTAAAAGTCCTAAGGGCTGACACAAAAGATGATTCAGAGAAGCGAAAGTTTTTCATAATGGACTTAGAGAAAAACAAAATATTAACTAATGCATTTGAGGTTTCGTATTATCTTCATAGTTACCCTCCTCACCCTCCCAGGAAGGCCTTATGAAGGGACCAGAATAGATTTTGAGACGGGACCCATGTTTCTTATAGTTTGAAAACAGGACCCCCATCGTGGGGCGAGGGAAGGAAGGGAGCACTGAGGGATTCTCATAAAGCTTTTCACCTTAAGCTGCTTACTCCTATTCACCTACTTCTAATTTGATTGTTCCTACGCATGCGCGGAAATACAAGAACCGTGATGGCGATTTATTCATTTCTTTATATTGATAAAATTAACGGTAGGATGAAGCATAGGAAGCGTGATTGTTAGTCTTACTTTCATATTGAAGATCACTTTAGTGATGCTGCTGCTGTTTTTTTATCTTCGTTTCATCCTCTTCTGCTTTCACTTTTTTTCACGTTTTTGTCATGGTTGTCACAACCTTCAGATTTATAAGGAGAAAATGTTTGTATGTGTACGTTTTATTTTTTATTAGTATTATACATAAGCAAGTCTTGGAACATTTTATCTCAGTGTGGATGCAAGAGGCTGTAGCTAACGTTTTCAGGAGTGCGTCGATTTTATCAGACTAAACAGTTTTACCAGTGGGTCCTGAGTTTTGCAGGTGTTCCAGGGTTTATACACACCTGCGTTAACTGTTCGTCGTGCCTTTGACGCTCACGTTTATTAAATGGACACGTCACATTTTCATAACATTTAATTAGCAATAGAGTACAACGGCAACGCTTCCATTAACAGAGTACAGGAAATAAGACACTCTTCTGCAATATGAAAATATGCTGTTGATATATTAGAAGCGCCACATCAGTAATAACGAACGCATACAAATGACATCTGCTGACGACCCCTTGATTTCGTCATGTGATGATAATTTTGTTGCGAACTGCGAGAATAATTGTGATGCTTCCTAGAGTTCGAATATTATTTACATTACATCCCTGCTTACTGTATAGAAACTTCCGCCCTCTATTATAGATCGCATTGTTCCATTACTATTGAAAATGCATTCACCCTGTAATGTTATACAGACATGTTAGCGAACTCTCTCATCGGGGCACATTTTGTAAATACGGTCCATCCCTTCATGCATTACGTTTAATCATTAATGTGTTACTCTGCCAGTATGACTGTATGAAAACGTTAATTTTCTACGTTGCATCTGCTCAACTGTTGTTATTAATTATATTCCTGTGCGACTATATTTCTTGTCTCTTTACATCTATTTAAAAAAAAAATTAAATTCTGCCCATCTTGAAAAAAATATAAAGCATAAGTTCAAAATGACATGACCACTACAGTTTTGGCAGACTTGTGATCTCTTAGTAATAAATCATTACATAACGTTGCGATTTCTCTCTCTCTCTCTCTCAAATGTCAAACACTAGCGATGAATATTTCCATACCAATTTTGCAAGGCTGTCACTTCCACTCTGCAAATGCAGAAATTTTGAAGGAATCTTTCGCTTTTTAATTGTTTACTTTGCTTGAAAGTTGCGTCAACTAACTATTGGGTACCTGTCTTTTTGTCGACATAATTTTATCGACCTGAAAATGAGAATGAATGAAAGGTACGCATATTCGTGGACATATTTACCATCGCTCCTTCATCGTCAGGATTTGCATTATGCATTGAAACTTTATAATTGACTTCCTTTTCCGTTTAGTTTTTCCTCAAACAACCCGAGAATTGGTGTTAATCCTATTCCTTCTAACCCTCCATTCAGAATCTTTGGAAATGCTGTGTAAATTTCGACTCATTTCAAACTACGTCCGGTGGATTAGCAATTAGGTCTAAATCCCGGTCATATTCCTTCCAGGAAATTAATAGGGACGCTCTATTCGAGCGATGCCAGGAGCTATAGGGAGAGATTGGGTCAGCAATCGAACACCGTTCGTACCGCGTTGGGACGAAACTGATCGCCCCAGAAGGGTCACTAACGACTAGCGGAGGCTTAATCGAAAGTTGCCGTTTAAGGATTGGATGCCATAATTCTGAAGTCCATTACGACGAAGCTAATTTATATAGTCCGAGATTATACGTGCCACACTTTGTCTCAGTTTCTGAGGAGTAATATGCAGAAGACATTTTTGATAAATGGCATAACAACGGCAGCATAGAAGAAAAACAAGGAGTGAGAAAGACAAGATAAAAAAAAAAGGCCATAATCTAAAGAAAGTTAACAGACGTAGTGAGCAAAAAATGATAATGAGGTATTTACCCTGTAGACATCTTCCTAAAGTTAGTCTAAATAATGGTATAATTATAAAAAATGATTAAGATAAGTGGATTTCCTAGAGGTTAGGGGACATCTACTACAGAGTAAATTTCATTATTTGTCCTTTGGATGACTACATTTTATTGAACTTTTGATTCTGACGAGAAAATGTTTTCAGTAATTAAGTAATCAGCGGGAAATATTTATTACTCTTATTCTGATAATTACACGAAAACTCTTCGACAGTCAAAATTAAGGTCCTTCGGTAGAATTGTGCTTTTCTGTTTTATTAACCTTGATTTTCATTTCCGTTTGCTACAAATGCCTTCTTTTATTGAGAACTGTTTTATGATTTTTATGTTGTTACTCTGTAAAAATGGGGAGGAAGGAGAGGCTAATCCTACCTTTGGCATTCTCTAGTCGTTTATAAATGAAATAATGATAATCAGTAGGAAAAAGCACAATAGTAAAAAAAATTATTCCATAAAAATCACGAAGTTTTGAATTAAAATTCGGTCTCTTCATTATAATGTCGGTATTTAAAAATGTTACTACATTAATACAGGAAACCGGCTGTATACTTATTCACGTTCAGGTATTATGTACCAGACGCAGAACGTGACTGAGTGTCTCATATGCCCTTCGTAGATTGACGATGGGGCTCATTGTCACAGTTCGGTTGACACGTGGATCAGGAAGAGTGGATAGAGAGTAAACAGCGGTTGTTTACCTTAAACAAATCAACCTCATATTACGATGTTAACTTGTGATACTTCCTCCATCATTCTCTATAAATAATGTGAGTTATTCACTGACGTACATTCAGGTTTAAAGAGAGACAGATTCAGGATATTGAAATATTTAGAGATTTTTTTTATTTTGTATGTATTTTTCAGAATATATGTTTATTTATGCCCATGCTCTTTGTCGCACTTAATTCCGATTCAGTTTTATCTACTTGTCTCACAATTTATGAATGATACCACATGTGTTCGTGTGTCATAATCGAGAAGAAAGTGGTATTATTATTATTATTATTATTATTACTATATTGAAGTGCCAGATGATATGGAAGAAAACGGTTGCAAAACTGTCTCCTCGTTTTTGACAACTATGATACTTCATGTAATGCCTATTATTTCTAGATAAATCAATTTATAACGTATTAATAGATCCTACGGCATATCATTCCTTCTCCGATAACTCACACACCCCAACTGGGTCATTTTCGAGTGAACGAGTGAAATATTGAAACAATAATATCGCCATTTGAGAAATCATTTACCGAGAATAATGCGCTTCATCAGGATGATTTTAATTGGAAAAGTTATGATTTTCTGCATTTATCATAGATTGATGCTGCAGTGAGGTGGATGGTCAGTTCATTTTCAAATAAATAGCATCGTATGCTTTACCGACACATCAAAGTCGTTATTTGTGAGCTTTATTCCTCATTATACCAAAAGCTTTATATCATTAAATTTAGTAATAGCATTATGTAACAACCATTTTTTATGGAAGTTTATTTTCCTTCTTAGTTTTAAAGAAACAAATCGAGTTAACTGGTCTTTCCTGCGTTGATTCGAAATGAGCATTGTATTTCTTCTCTACACAAAACATACACACGAAGAGGAGAGAATGCAATGAACTGTGACGATCATTTCCGTAAGTAATCACTAAGTGATGTTGAAACTATTGTTCGGTAGGAACTGAGATGTTGAACTATATTGAAAATAATTACTTTATTTTGGTGTTAATGTGATTCTTCCTTTTGACTGCAACGAGGGAAGGTGTTGGGAGTGAATGGAAACGAGGTTGTTCATTGTATCTTCTGTGTTTCATCCCATTCATGAAAGCTTGTTGTTAAACTAATTCGTCCTGTTTTTACCATATTTGTGGTACTTCTTCATTCGATCAGTGAACAAGGGGGAGGGTTCGATCCTGAGGCAGGAGGTTGTATAAGAGCACTGGAAGAAAAGATCTCCTCGACTGTTAACAGACCAGTGATGATGAAAGGTCCAAAGGATGGGCATTAAGAAGGAAGGAGGAGCAGAAATTGGGGAAAACTGATATGAGGATGCTGATGTTAGGATTTTGACGATCTCGCAGTATGAAAGGCCGGAAAATTAGGAAATAACGATCACTCTCCTTGATAGCGAGCTCAAGTATAATGAGAGATTCGAGATTTAGATGGTATGGGGATATGGTAAGGATGAGTGAGGAGGGAGGAATCAAGGAGGTTTAGGTGAAACCTATTAGGGGCAGAAAGTGAGGAGAGAGGCAAAGAATTAGATGGCGTGATGAAGTGAAGGAGTGGCGTGAGCTGCTTGCGACAGGAATATTTGGAGAGACATACCACTGCAACCAACCCCTTAGCTTAGAAATAGTGGTGGGAGAGAAGATGGTTTGATCCATGGACACTTTTGCCTCATCCATTTATCCTCTTATCTCTTTGCCTTCTACAGTTCTATTTCGGTCGATGTTCATTGAGATCAAGGGTAGAATTCTTCCCCATATCAGGTGGCCTTGTTACACCCACCAGGAAACTTCTTCCCAGATTTGCATTGCACGATTCAGATACTACTTCTATGAGTCTCTCGTCAGGCTTTTAGAGCCTCTCTATGCTCTCATTTTCCTGACTCGACATCCTTTATTCCTTTATTAATTTCGTCCTTGTGAACTAACTATTCTTCTTCCTTTTCAGTTTTTATTATTATTATTTTTTAAGTTTGGCATGAAATGGGACATTACTGTACCCTCCTCATAGTCAGCTGTACTTAGTAATTTTGTAAAAAATCAATGTAGTCAGAAAAAAAAAAAACGTGGATATTCCGCATGAGCAGAGTCGTTAGTTGTCTTCTTTTATTAATTAATTTTTTTCCCAAGGATTAAACGAGGTTGAAAACGTAGATCTATAGAATTTGTTATATTACGGTACATGTAATAAGAACGCGTTATTATCGGCAGTTATAATCATAGTGGAGATGTCTCTTGGTATCTTCTAATGAACTAAGATTCTTCCTTTATTTTGGTTGTTGTAATTCAGTTGAAATTACACGGCAATGAGAAAATCTGTTTTTTTTTTTTTTTATCTTCGTACTAAAGATTTTAGTTTTATCGGGAAGAAATTGAAATGGAAACAATAGTCAACCAAATTTTAAAGTATTCAGTTCAGTTGATAATTTAAAGAAATAAGCTACTCTGACTTACAATTGTACCCATTTATTTTTTTAAACCAGTGATTTAAAAACTGTTCTTGAAATGTACTGTGAAAAGGCCATTTAATTTATTTCTGTGTCTATTGTTTTGCAAAATAAAAGCCTTCTGTAATGTAAATACGTATTCACTAAAGTATCCAACAGACGATCAAGAATTTTCCTCGTTCCTGGTGCAAGCAGTTTATGGCAAAGATAAAACGAAAAAGTGCCGTTTGGTTGCTAAGGTGTTTCTGCCACATTTGCGTTAAAGGCTCTTGAAGTGAAATTGCAGTAATTTTCTTGATTACAGTAGGAAGCTTAGCTTGCCAACAATAACTTTTTGTTATAACTTTGAGAACCAAATCCTTATTCGTTACATTAGTAGATTCGCTTGCTCTGGGATACTGAGATTTGATGCGTGTAATAGGTGATTTGTTTCGAAACTTTCACCTTCTTTGTGTTTTAGCTTTGCTTCAACTTGGAGAAAAACAAATGAATTGTATTCATTACAAAAGTAATTTTTTACTGTTTGGCACGGGATTAAAGTGAGGTAACATGCTAGAGGAAACTATGTACTTACATGCTGTCTTTCATCCGTGCTGAAACCCAGCACCTTTTGTTTAATCGAACAATCAATATATAAAGGTAGACAAATTAAAAGCAGAAGTAATTTCAAAGTATTGGACTAAATTTTATTGGAACTCTGTAACATAGGGATTAATAGCTGCCTCATAAGGGTAAGAAAAACCAAGAAATAAAAATGAAATAAAAAGGTAAGAAAATAAAATAACCGATTCGCCACAGCTGTTTCGTTCCCGTCCTAGGAAGAGCAGCCCATATCTCGTATTCCCTCTAGACTCTGTATTGCGTTTCGGAATTCGAACTCTGTAACGGATTATGATAATGAGGTACTTGTGACGTAGATATGGGCGCTGAGTGTCGACGAAAAGAAGGAATGGGAAGATTCCATTATGGGAAAAATTAAATAAGGGCCTTTGCACAACTGCATTCAGAATGGGGTTGAACCCAGTAATTGAACGCTGGAAATTAGACAAAAATGTGAGCCATTAGAACTGGTATTCTTAAGCGATGGTGAAAAGAATCATTGAAACATTCTGTGGTTGTAGATTATGGAGTAAATTAATGATTTTGCTGCACTTATAAAGAACAAAAGCTTCTGATGGGAGTTTCTCTGCAAGTAATGAAGACAACTAGGAAAATATTTTTTTTAAAGTAAAACCAAGTTGCATCTGTTTGCAAAACTGAAGATAACTTCTCCATTCCACAGCAATGTTCATCACTCCATTTAGAATACTGGGTTATCTTCCCCTATCTCCTTGGGGAGGAAGTCGTAGACAAATTGGCCAATAGGATCCACTGTCATGCTAAGATAGAATCGACATTGGTGTCGATGTCTTCGCCTTTCAATGGCTCCATAATGCAAGATAAAATCAATGATTGACAATCGGAACACATTCGGAGTACGATTCTCTCTTGCTTCATACTGCCACCCCCACCCCCCATTTTTGACGGTAGGGTGCTGAGGGCGGGGATGTGCTACAACATTCTCAGATGCCATCCACTTTTTTTTTTCTTTTTTTGTATATCTGTGTTATCACCTTTAAACTGCAATACAAAAGTTATGCACTCACCTACGTCGTGTTACAATGTCAGCCATTTATCTTATCCACACAAGTAATGAAAATATAATGAATAAATGCTAACATTAGGATTTGTAAAAAAAATCAGTCATAATTAGGCCATAAAAATCTGTGAGCCTGCAAGATTATCCGGATTCATAAATTGTTTTGTTAGAAATGTTCATAAGAAAAGTAAAGTGGTTTTTGTTTATTTTACTCAGTATTAATAATAAAAAAAATTATGCGATGGTATGAGTCCTTTTGTCCACTTTACTGAAAGGTGTTCATGATATGAAATGAAGTATATCAAGTATAGTTATGTTTTCGACTGTCTCGATCATAAGTAAAGAATAAGATGAAATTGCTCATTTCATTGTGTTATTCACTGTTTTTCATAAAATGTTCTGCATCTATTATAATCTAACGTTAGCTTCATCTCCGGGTTAGGTTTTACAGTCGTTGTTGTGGAAGGGAATAACTGATAATCCGATTAAAGCAATATTGAGACGTAAAAGAATAGAAGGGGTTTGCGAGGGTTTCATAGACTGCTTGAAAATAGTATTCAGGGTTTACTGGATATAAGACAACGCTTTTCCTAAGTCTCATTATGTTGGTTATCTCAGACTTAATTATCTCTCTCTCTCTCTCTCTCTCTCTCTCTCTCTCTCTCTCTCTCTCTCTCTCAAAAAAGCAGGAAAATGCGGTGTCTTTATTGTAATTAAAAGCTTTTCCTACCTCTTATGAAAGTCATTTAAGACAGTTGCATAAAGTAGAAGTAGAGCTTAATACCCGACGAGTGTCATTCCGAGAGGTGTAAGAAGGGATCGATCATAGGTTCCATCAAAGGGCGAGACTTTGAGAAAGACTTAAAACTACCCACCTCTCTGTGAGTTCAATCTCTCGCATTCGTTTGGGAGTATGGCTGTTGGAAAAAGAGCAGTGGTGGGTGGGTGGGTGGGTGGGGAATATGGATGTTGGTAAAAAGAGCAAGGATGTGTGGGTGGGGGAGTATGGGTATTGGAAAAAGAGGAAGGGTGGGTAGGTGGGTGAGTATGGGCGATGGAAAGAGAACAAGGGAGGTCACCACTTTGAATGAATTTTCCAGTCAATTAGAATTATTGGTTACTATATTATATTTGAGTTGGTCTTTTGCTCACCAATACTAGAAGCATCAATGTTTTTTTAGGCTTCTTTTACATCTTTAGAGTATCTAGATATATCTTTCCTTTGTGATTATTACTTGTTCTGAGCAATATAAATAGTTATGCTGTTCTTTCAAATGGGTTTAAAGTTATTATACCATGTTCGTTATATGGCATTTTTAGTTGTCTATTTGCTCATTATCTTAAATTTAGTGTCTTATTTCCATCAGGATTGATGCCACTATGACGTCACTGTCTATATACATAAAGTTTTTTATCTTCTTTATGTATAAAATCCTTACTGTTCAACGAAATTTTTTTTATCTATTTTATAAATTAACTCCTTACTACTCTTAATTTCCAGAAATTTAGAACCAACTAGAAATTTATAGCCCTATAGATACATCTCATTCTATTTATTTGGGGAGAACGAAGACTGGCATAGATTCCCAGTGAATAACAAGAGCCGGGACAACCCTTTTTTTCCGACTTTTCGTCCTTATACCGTTTTCAATTATGTTATCTGCTATCGCGGCCGGAGCTGATGGGAGGACAAACCGATATTTATCGGTATGTGAATCACTCACTCCCTTTTATCGGTATTGGAATATGGGGCTGCCTTCTGCGTTAGTGGCCTTTTATTTGCCTGA
>NC_087210.1:66010993-66023397 GCF_015104395.2 Macrobrachium nipponense
GTGGCTATAAGGCTTTTTTATTATTATTAAAACGTTTTCATTGTAATTCTCTTGGCAGACACAGATATGACCAAATAGAAACTATGAAATTTTGTGATAAAAATGAGTTGCCTGTAATTCGGGCACAAGATGAAACCAATCCACAAAGCCAAGTTGAGAAAACATCCAATCTATTTTTCCATTATGCTTTCCAGCTCCTGCTATTAATCCTTGTAAACCGTCCAGGTCTCTTTGATGCCGAAGCTCCATCGCTCGGCTGCTTTATACATTGCGTCTTCGCCGGAGCTCGACTTACAAAGTTATTTCTTTGGGAAATGAGGCTCTTTGACACGAAAATTGTACTACCACTTGCCTTTCCCCAATATCGGGTATAGCTAACGTAACTTAACGTTCTTTTTTGGTCGGTAATGCTTTGCCAACTGAAGCAGAGGCACCTTTACCACAACTCATATTTCAGTCGTAGCGAAAAGCTACCCTTTGTGATCTGATCCTAAGGCAAACATGGTAAGCGGAGATCAAAGGCCAGTACAAAAAGTATATTCATTCTGGTCTCAGACGCCTTTGGAGACTTTTGCATCCTCTCTATATTAGCCAGTCTCTTTCCTTCGAACATTAGTGTGGTATCCTATTTTAAAGACCATATCTTCGAAGAAAAACCAGCAATTTTTGTGTCAAACATCCTAACTGGGAAATGCAACGGTGTTTCTTATAGTTTATTGTAACTGACAGTTGAAATTCGAAAAAGATCCTGTGAGCGTTACTAGCAAGGTTTTTTCATTTCAACATAAATTTCCTTTCCTTAGATAAAATAAAAAAACTTGAATGAGAGTTCACTGAGGCTTCAGATACGAAGTAAAGAATGTAGGCGATAAGAATTTCATAACGTTTTTATTCAAAACATTACATTATCCCAGAATACAAATATAAAATCACGTGTTTCTTGGATTGCACAATTTTTCTGCAAAAGCTGAAAGGAATGGCTGTCAGTGCCTGAACATGGAATGGATGCACTTTCCAATATTTTCACCGTTGCTTTAATATTTGAAAAATGGCTTATAAAAACACCTACTATGAGATTCAGGGCCTCTGTAACACGGTTTTTTCGCAATAACTTTTTATCTATGCATTTGATAAATATAACGCTTATTCAGAATACACATTATATCTATACATAAATTTTGACTGTATTCTGCATTACGTAGTTTGAATAAACTTTTTTTGAAGACGGGCCAACTTACTCAGAGAAAAGGTTTCGAACGCACTCATTACATAACTTATGACAGCATTTCTTCCCTCTTTCCCGATGGATGATTGGCTATACGTAACGAAGGCTAGACCTCTGGCAACAATGACATACAAATTTAAATACAAGCAATTGTCATAATGAACAAACCAACAAAATATGTTAATAAATACAAAAACACTTCGATTATTAGTCTAACTCCCAAAATAAGTGTCCTAAGAAATTACAGTCTACTTTATAGGTCACAATCAGATTGACAAGATGTAGGGAATAGTTGGTAATTTTCAAATACATAGTAGACAAGCTTGATTTGATAGCTGCTATATCCAATGTCAAGCAATTTTTATTTATTGGCTATCTACCTATTTACTGAAAAAAAAAAAAGAAAAAAAAAAAAAAAAAGCCGTTACCGTATTTTGGCTTTAAACCTTCACCAATAATTATCGTCGGAATGATGACTTCACGAGGCTCCACCCACTTTGGCCTCGTTATAATTCAGGATAACACTGATCATGGGTATTGTTGGATTAGAAAATTTAACTTCTGGCTATAAAACTCGTTTCTCGAGCAGTTGTAAGAAATGCTAAATGATCCTCAAGTATCCCAGCAGTTGGCCTAAACGTTTAATTCATGTATATTACTACTATTACTACAGTAGTATTGCTACGCTAGCACCCCACCCACATCTATGTATCGTTCCGCAATTCATAAAGTCTTTATATCCAACACGTCGTACGGCCTAAAGAAGAAGAAAAAAAAATATCGGATGATCTGTTGGTCTGCTGGAGATTTTAGTACATATAAGCTTGTATTTACTTTGGATAAAAATCTTATTTTAACAAAAATAGTTATATAAAGGCTGATTACATACAATCTCTCTCTTTCTCTCTATCTTGGTGGCATAGTGAATAGTTAATGGAAATGTTAAAAATCCTGAATGACATTACAAGTATTATAATCACGTTATGCTAAATACAAATAAGACCAAAAACATTGGATTTAAACTATAAACTGAATAATTACCTATTCAGGCTATAGTATGTATGGCCTAGGGTTTTCTCTTGACTGTATAAAGTTACAAGTCATAAGACAAATGCAGTTTTGCAACCACGGGGAAAATTCCAAATCCTGTTAGCCATTCTTGACTGCTATGGGTTTCAGAGCCGATGGAACAAGGTGAATGAAGTTTCTGTCTGGCGGATGGGCGGGGCAACATTTCGTAAAACGGTGTTCACCTTGCTTACGTAATGAATGTTTTTCGACTCTTGGCTCGTAATCATTGGCCATGGCGTCGGCTAAATAATTTTTACTCTATAAAAATTAAAACTATCGGGTTTAGGTTATTGATAATGCTGAAAAAAATTGTGTGGTTGTAAAATATACATATGTCAACTTTCAGCTACATCCGATGCTTTGTTATGGAACAAAGTCCAAAAAACCGTGTTACAGAGACCCTGAATCTCATAGTAGTAAAGTTTAAAGTAATGCATCGTATTCTGATGTAGCGCTGTCGTTCTAATATTTATGTGACGGTAACTCTTGATTTAGAGGAATCGGGCAACATCTAGCGTAAAAAGTCTATAGGAGCAAATTGATTCTTTTATTCGGGAAATCACAATAGGCCTAGGCAGTTATAGGATGCTGACAATTCTCTCTCTCTCTCTCTCTCTCTCTCTCTCTCTCTCTCTCTCTCTCTCTCTCTCTTCACATATGAAATTTACATTATACTAAACGTCTTTTAAATTTTGCTGTTCACAAAAGTACCTGCAAAATCCGTTTCGTACCCATTGCCCTGTATCTACAAAAAAAAAAAAAAAAAAAACAATTGAATAAAGGATTGCTTTGCATCACAACAGTTATCTGGTGAGCAAATAAGCCTTAAACCAAGTTTGCTAGATAAAGCATGTCATCAACTTTGGAAATATGAGAGCAAACATTTTTCAACAGAGAAACTTGATTGCTACGCTTTAAGACTAATCCTTGGGTTTTCAAAATGCTATTTTATGTTTCGCGAATAATCTTCTTCTGTTACTTAAATGCTAGAATCAAAGTCAATAGACCTTGGTTAGAATAATAATGTATTTTTATTCTATTCGTGTTGGAGTATTTTTCTGCATATGTGCGGGGGTGGTGGCATAACTTTTTTCCTTATGGAGTTGCCGAATAATATTCTGTGCAATGTTTAGTTTTGAATGCGGAAGTACGAATATACTTGTGCGTGCCAGTATATCAAGACACTTGCTCCTTTTACGTCTGTTTTCTCTGAATGAATATATAGTTGCCCTGAACATATGGTCAACTGATATGTGTTAAAGACAGGCTGAATGCAATATTATTTTATACACTATTATTATCCCTGAACTTATCAGCACTTGTCTTATATAAGGTTTCAGCTCGTGATCGCTTGGTGAAACACACGTGTACATTTTGCAGATTCATAAACACACATACACACACACACACACATATATATATATATATATATATATATATATATATATATATAGATATCTATATATATATATATATATATATATATATATATATATATATATATTTAGGACATAAAATTGTGGTGATTGACTATCTAAACTTAAAAACCCAGCAATGCTTTGTTAATGAGTATATTGCGGTTTATCCCTTACTGAAATATCCCTTCGCACCTTCTATTAATCTCTTAGTACTATCGTGTCCTAATTCCTAATGATTGGCTAAATATCGTAAATAGTCTCCGGAAATATCTAAACGAGCCGAGAATTAATAAAGAATGAGCAGAGGTTATCATTGTTCAATTTGTTTTTTTTATGATGTTTGTGCTTTCAACATTTTTTCTTTACATCACATTCATATTAAGGTATTTGTATTTATTATCAAGTACGTACTTGATAATCAGATTTTTACTCTCCCCTTTATATTTTATTTGACTATGTTTTCTTCATTTATATTCCATCTTCTATCAAGGTTTTTACCTCACTTCTTTAGTTTGCATCGCCAAAGTTTATTTCCTATTTTTTCATTTAGTCTCATTATCATGTCTTTATTTCGTATTTCAGTGTTTCCCCCTTCCTTATGGCTTGGAGTTTTTTTTAAATAAGAATATTTTGATTACTCTTTTGTTAGTTTTCATTGACTCTATCTCAGCATAACATTTGATATGATCTCTTTAAATTACTAAGTACGGATTAAGGCTGCCACTTTAGAGAGTGATGACTTGCATAAAACTTTTATAAAAATACGAAAGGCTTGTTTTAACATCTCCCTTAATCCTGCTAATTACTCTATCAATCCGGATAGTTGTTCGACCTGGCTTAATCCCACAGGCAATTTATATACTTAAGGATATATTTTATTTATTACCGGCAGTTACTCTTGGTTGTTGAGGGAGTGAAAAGCAAAATATACTTTAATAAACGATTCTTTATTTCTCGGCGGCACCATAATAGGATAGACCTGAAACAATAGAAAAAGAAAGGATTCTCATTGTTCAAAAGAGCAACGTTCGCAATCAAGTCTAGCGGGTCGGGTGGAAATGGCTTATAATATTGAAGCATAATATCGATGAGCCGACATGTCACCATCTTCGGGAACGTCGACCTTGTCAGCAAGAAGCTTCTTGGAGGCACTAATCCAACTTTGAGGAAGGGAGTTTTTTCCCTCCGCCGCATACCAAGTAGCACTAAAACATTCCGCCGGAGGATGCGGAGGTGAAATGCGGTTTATGAAGGAAAGGGCGCCAGGTCTTTGGACATTAATGCCGGTCGATATTTCGGGTAGGAGGAAGTGGAAATGAAAAAATTTTTGGAATGACTGCTGACGGCCATTAAATTGAAGGGAGGGTTCAGGCACCTGAAAATCGAATAGATGGAATTAAAGGAGCTTTGTTTTTGACGGAATTTTAATAAGTTTATAAATCAAGGCGGTGTATTATGGGATGAGGTGTCACTCGAGAGGGGGAAATTGAGTTCAGATCGAAGGTTCTGGAAAGAATTGAGTCGGCTCTGAATACTTTGTTAAGGTCTGTTATCCACCTCTGAGTAACGTTTATTATTTACTTAATTACGTGATACTGAATTCCTGCCTAGTATTTGTCAGTTGGTGCTTTACTGATTTGTCTTTGCGGGCCGTATGTATTGTAAGCTTTTAGAAAAAATAAATGAAATACAGTGGTTCGTGCATCTTGCTGTAAGAGAGATTTCTTATTACTGTCACTGCATTTGCGTAGGAATATGTACATCAAGTTTTTTTTCTTTTTAGAGTAGATCCAATAACAAGACACGCCTGGCATCGTAGAATATGACCAACATTCCTTATCGCATATTGCTGGCATTACAGATTCCCTTTTGTACGTTACCAAATTGAGCACATCACAGTTTCAATTTCCTTGTCTGAAATGGGTGTCCCATTAGTCTAAGGAACTTCCCGTTCCTCCGTCTGTCTTTCTTTGAGCGAAACGTCATTGTCGGTGCTTCCATTTTCTCATTAACCTCTCGCTCTTTCTGAAATAATTCCCTCCACTCTGGTTGTTTTCCTTCTTTTAAAGTTCTTGCTGACACTAATCCCTACATGTTTCCTTTAATTTATCCTTGATTCCATGTTTTAACTTCTTATGCTTTTTAATTGCATGTTGAGCATTTTCATTGCTCCTTCATTCAAGTACCATGCGATTTTCTCACGATATACATCTTTTCTCCCTTTTTTTTAATACTCACGTGACCCCAACGGTTCCCTCCTTTAACAGTGGTCCCCTAAATGAACCATGGAAACTGCTTATCTCCGTCGACTGATAGATCTAATATCGCAACGTTTGTCTTCAGCTTTCTCCAGTAAATTACCCTTAGGTATTCAACGTCAAGCTTAGTTATCTTAACAACATTCCTTCTTTCGCCACGATTGTGAGTTCTTCCTCTGCAATCAAACTTACCTTCAATTTTGATTTTTGGTTCAACCTCCCTTCTTCCTTCTTTTCATACACTTACCCTGTATTGTCTCAACGTGTAACACTTTTAATTTTACATGTTCTCTGTTCCAAGTACTATATAAGTGCTCTTCATGTGAAGCAATGTTCAAGATATTTACAATTATCATTCCGCTGTTGGACATATTTCAACCAAATACTTTCCTTTCTTCTTTCTGGACACTACCAATTTATTGACTTCGATATTTTGTTCACACTCCCAACTTTTGCCTTCAATAAGTCGAGAGCATCAACCCATTCTCCTGTAGATCTTGCCAAGCAGTGTTTAAGTCAAACAGTTGTGCAGGTGCTTAAAATCTGTTAGGCGTCTTCCAAGTGGAACATATTGTAAATTCAGTTAAAGATGCGCTTTGGATTGCTTCTCTTGCACCTCAAACGTGGTCATACGTAATTGCATATAATTGGGGATCCATAAGCTCTCTCTCTCTCTTTCTCTCTCTCTGCATTCCTGCTTATTTCTAAATGATTGCATATCTGGAATTACTTAACTTATGTTACGACAGGATAGCGCCGGCTCCCAGTTACTCATTAAGTACGCCATCAACTGAGTGCATGCCTTGCGCAGTGCAGCGTTGCGTTTAATTATTCATTAGATGTTGAAGCAACCCGGGAAATGCGCTCCACAGACACCATTAGCAAAACGTGATGTTCTGCCTGACTTAAGTTCAGTTTGTATGGTAAAACTAAGTATATATATATATATATATACCTATACTTGTATATATATAATATATTTATATATATATATATAATATAATATTATGTATTATAATATATTATATATTACTATATATATATACTGAAGAGAGATAGAGAGAGAGGAATAGGAGAGAGAAAGCTTCGTAAAGCTTCGGGTAATGAAAAGGAAAAAGTGTAAAGAAAGAGACAAGGGAACAATCAGCCTAGGCGTACAAAAGCCACATTTGTGGCGGCACACAGTTGTCGTCGGTGTGTGGCGAGGATGTGGCTTCCCATAGGTTTCCAGTGTTTATAAGCTATGAGAGCACACGAGCATCTTTGGCAGCGACTGTGGAGAGCTGTCGGTAATCCCCGCCACAGCTTATAAGGAATGGAAATCTATGGGAAGCCCACTAGCCCACCAAACTTTGACGCCACAGAGTCGCTGGTGTACGCCTGGGCTTAGAAGTAAGACCATTGCATATGCTGCTTTTTCAATACCATAATATGTCTATATATGTATATATATACATATATATATATATATATAATATTATATATATATATATAATATATATATATATATATATATATATATATATATATATATATATATATATATATAAAAATATATCGAATTACAAATGTCCTTTAATATCTAATTCGCTCTTCCTCGGAATTAATATATTTTCATATATGTTTAACCGAGGGGGAATTTATTAAGCGATAATAGAATTGGCGATCGACAGACGCGAACATCGACCTCTCAATTCCAGGACTGGCGGTGAAGCCCCACCCACCACCCCGCCACCGCAAGAGATATAAGTATAGCTGCCCCCCACCCCCTCATACCTGCCGCACGTAGGTATTTTTTTTGTTTGGAGACTGCATACAGCCCTATCTCGTTCTCGGTTTGCGTGGTCACTCTTTTGCCCGCCGTAGTCATTATAAGTCTATCATTACCATGATTCATATACATATATCGATATACAAATTGTCCTTTAATATCTAATTCGCTCTACCTCGAAATTAATATATTTTCATATATGTTTAACCGATGGTTCGCGTCTGTCGATTGCCAATTCTATTATCGCTTTAATAAATTCCCCCTCGGTTAAACATATATGAAAATATATTAATTCCGAGGTAGAGCACATTAGATAGGAAGGACATTTGTAGTTCGATATATGTATATGAATCACGGTAATGTGATAGACTTATATTAATGATTACGTGCGGGCAAAAGCACTACCACGCAACCGAGAAACATAGATGGGCTGTATGCAGTCTCCAAAACAAAAAAATACCTACGCGCGGCAGGTATTTTGAGGTGGCGGGCGGCATATACTTATAAGTAGAGGAAAAAGACCCCATATACTCACTAAGCCCCCGCCCACGCAAGGGCGTGGCTACCCCCCCTCCCCCCTCATGATCCGGCTCATGTACGTACGTAGGCCTAAAAAGGGGGGGGCGGGGCAACCCACCCCCAAGGGGCGTGGCTACCCCCCCTCCCCCCTCCGATAAGCTCATGTACGTAACGTGAGCCTAAAAAGGGCGGGGCACCCCCCAAACCCCCAAAAGGGGCTCGTGGCCACCCTGACCCCATATAGACTCCACTAGTCTGGGGGGCGTGGCCACCCTGACTCCATATAGACTCCACTATTCTGGGGGGCGTGGCCACCCCTGACCCCATAAAGACTCCACCATTCTGGGGGGCGTGGCCACCCCTGACCCCAAATTGACTCCATTTGTATTATAAGCTCATGTACGTACATGAGCCCATAATTGACTCCATTTGTCTTACAAGCTCATGTACGTACATGAGCTCATATTAGGGGGCGTGGCCCCCCCTAACCCCGAATAGACTCCACTTGTCTTATAAGCTGATATACGTAGATGAGGTGTAAAAGGGGGTGTGGCTACCCTTGACCCCAAATCGACTCCACATTATTGATGAGCTCATGTACGTACATGAGGTCGAAAAGGGGGCGTGGCCTCCTGTAACTCTACGGGAATAAAACCAACATTTCAACCCGCCACCACCGACCCCAAATTGACTCCACTGTCTACACCTGTGATGTCACGTAACTCTAGGGGAATAAAACCATATTTTGAACTCCAACCCCCCAAATTGACTCCACCTTTCCTACCCCACTGTGACGTCACGTAACTCTCCGGGAATAAAACCATCCTTTCGACCCCCCACCCCAAATTGACTCCACTTTTCTACACCTGTGACGTCACGTAACTCCCCGGGAATAAAACCGCCCTTTCAACCCCCGACCCCAAATTGACTCCACCTTTCCTACCCCCTGTGACGTCACGTAACTCTATGGGAATAAAAACCAACATTTCAAACCCTCACCCCAAATTGACTTCACCTTTCCTACCCCCTGTGACGTCACATAACTCTACGGGAATAAAAACCAACATTTCAACCCTCACCCCAAATTGACTCCACCTTTCCTACCCCCTGTGACGTCACATAACTCTCTGGGAATAAAACCATTCTTTCAACCCCTGACCCCAAATTGTCTCCACCTTTCCTACCCCCTGTGACGTCACGTAACTCTTCGGGAATAAAAACCAACATTTCAACCCCTCACCCCAAATTGACTCTACCTTTCCTACCCCCTGTGATGTCACGTAACTCTCTGGGAATAAAACTATTCTTTCAACCCCTGACCCCAAATTGACTCCACCTTCCCAACCCCCTGTGACGTCACGTAACTCTCCGGGAATAAAAACCAACATTTCAACCCCCCACCCCAAATTGATTCTACTTTTCTACCCCTGTAATGTCACATAACTCTACGGGAATAAAACTTGACCCCACCCCGACCCCAAATAGACTCAGTTCACTGTTTTTTGCGACTCATGTCCCCTTTAATTGTTTTCAAAGTAACCGGGACGTTTACCTCTTCCTCCTCCTATAAAATCTCTAAATTTATATATGCACATTGCGAATATATCTCTCTCTCTCTCTCTCTCCCTCCCTCCCTCCCTCCCTCCCTCCCTCCCTCCCTCCCTCTCTCCCTCTCTCTCAGACGTTACATTTTGTATATATATATATATATATATATATATATATATATATATATATATATATATATATATATATATATATATATATATATATACACACAGCTGCTTAGATATTCAGAGTATCATGATAAAAGGATATTTGGCGACTGACTTCATCCACATGTGATACATATATTTATCAATTTGATATCTCCCCCAATAACCATATCAGAGTCAATGTTATCTGATGATGAATCACGCACACACACACACACACACACGCATCCGAATACGAGGACAAAGGTACACATTTCAATTTTGTTTATTTATTATACCGAGTTTGAAAGAGGTTGAAAAATCAAATTACAGACGGAATTGTTATTTTATATTTGTAACCAATTCTAAATACAGGGGAATGAATTAATATTCCTAACAAATACATACATTAGAAAAAAACTTTACAAACACGAACGCGATAATATACGCATTCGCTTTTTCAAAAACAATACTTCAACGAAACATGCGGCTACTAAATATTTTCTAACCTGTTCCTTCACAACACAGCCCTAGTATATACCACAAACATCTTCTCCAGCACTTTCCCGACCATGTATCAAAGACGACGTTTCATCTAATACCTCAAAGCTTTTAAATTTAGCTAACTAGTTTTTCATACATAAATCTTCCACACACCTTTCCTCCAACAGGGATAAATTCTTTTTCATTATAGTCACGCAACATATTTTCCCAATTTTGCTCATTTCATCACTGAATGTAGCTAACACAGGTAAATATTGATTCAACCAAGTCGTATTAACTAGTCCGCTTTGACCAATGCCAGCGGGAAAGATAACATATTTGACATAGTCATACGATGATTTAAATAATTCTTCCTTCAATTTCTTGACCGAAGAAAAAAAGTGATTGAACCTCATCTGTTTGCTATCTCTGCCCAAACGATCCGCGTGATCTTCATCTTTGGAATAAGCAATGCTCTTTTGCGCGTATTCATTATCTTCAATTGGGGCGCTGATACCGTATTGGGTTAATAAGGTAGCTATGGTGGGTAGATCAACTTCTTCGTCGCCTTCCCAAGATGTGATATTTTCAGGTCTTTTCACAATGGCGGACCCTTCAATACCCCTATCACGAAGGCAGGCATATAATGCACCAGTGCGAGAATATAGAAAACCTGCCAATTCTGCATACGGATAAGCTCGAATGACGTCCGCCACCACACCGTAATTCCTGCATGTCACATAATTAGTGGCCACTACTAAACACGTATTTCTCTTCCGGAACTCATTTTCGGACAAGTTCCCGAAAACTAACTTGCACGAGGAGGTTGATGAAGCCATGGCGAGAGTTCACGTCTTCATGTGACAATCCTTCAAGAGATAATGAGCTAAGAAAGCCCCGCTACTCGAGATCCTTTATCACAATCACTGATTACAAACCTGTTGTGACGAAGCATCAAGTCCCTCCCAGCAATGATTCAGACTAACATGAATAAACAAGTCTTATCATTCCCTCACGCCAAAGGTCATCCACACATGACTCATTTTATCAAAATCAGTATCACTCCAGTCATGTTTCTCGCAGACACGAATAAACAAGCCTTATCATTTCCTCACGACAAAGGCCGTCCACACACACACACACACATACACATATGACTCATATATATAACTTCCACACATCTTTCCTCCAATGGGGATAAATTCTATTGCTACAAGGCGTGAACTTCATCTTTGGAATACAGTACTTCATCGAAACACCATATGTCACACCTGATTATTACTTCCCAACTGAACACCATAAATACAACCGACAAGGGAAAATTGATATTATTCTCTACCCAAAGTGTATAGAGTAAGTGCAACACACTGACCCTCCGTCCCTACAAGTATTTCTCCTCTTGACCGGAACGTCATTTCCCTCCGTCACTATTCAGTAAGTAGCATATAAAACACTTTCCATTTACTTGAACATATAGTATAGTAAATTATTAAAACAGCAATAAGATCATCTGTATATGAATAGATATTCATATAGAATAATGTACCCTTGATTTGAAATAAGCGGAATATATAAACAGTCATTATTCCTCCCTTTCAGATATGGGAAATAACTCTAGTAGTGAACTGTCAGCCGACAAAGTAGCCACTCAAGTCAGACGCCATTACTATTATGGTGTTGGAGGTCCAAACTCATTTATTAGGAAGGTGAAAACGGGTCATGACCACGAAGCAGGAGAAGAAGAAGTAGCAGGAGATGCAACAACTCCCACTGGCAGCCCACAACAGTGCAACACCCGACCAACTTCGCCACCACCCACTACTGAAGGAAACGAGCAACCCGGTGAAGGTATGTAAAAAACCAATGTGTTATATATTTATTTAATAATAGTTCTTGATTCCATAGAAAACACGCACTCTTTTTCTCCGTTTTCCCTGTTTTTCCGTTCAAATGCATTGTGGGCAT